>NC_052245.1:6993534-7293534 GCF_013401445.1 Tripterygium wilfordii
CAATTCTATGCAGACAGTTTTTCACGTTTCGTGTAATTTTGAACTTAACTTGGTCTATTGGCTTCTTTACCTAACGAAACATTTTCCAAAATCTAAACTAGCAAGTTAAGACTTCTAAAGAACACTAAATAGAGTATAACGGTGCATTTTGATGCCTTAGGAATGCTCAATTCTATGCATGGACAAGTTTTCCACATTTCGTGTAATTTTGAACTTAACTTGGTCTATTGGCTTCTTTACCTCGAAACGATTGTCCAAAATGCTAAACTAGCAAGTTAAGACTTCTAAGAACACTAAATAGAGTATAACAGTCCATTTTGATGCCTTAGGAATGCTCAATTCTATGCATAAAAAGTTTTTCACGTTTCGTGCAATTTTGAACTTACTTGGTCTATTGGCTTCTTTACCTAACGAAACGTTGTCCAAAAGCTAAACAAGTAAGTAAGACTTCTAAGAACACTAAATAGAGTATAACGGTCATTTTGATGCCTTAAGAATGCTCAATTCTATGCATGGACAAATTTTTCACGTTTCGTGCCATTTTGAACTTAACTTGGTCTATTGGCTTCTTTACCTAACGAAACGTTGTCCAAAAGCTAAACTAGCAAGTTAAGACTTCTAAAAACACTAAATAGAGTATAACGGTCCATTTGATGCCTTAGGAATGCTCAATTCTATGCATGGACAAGTTTTTCATGTTTCGTGCATTTTGAACTTAACTTGGTCTATTGGCTTCTTTACTAACGAAACGTTGTCCAAAAGCTAAACTAGCAAGTTAAGACTTCTAAAAACACTAAATAGAGTATAACGGTCCATTTTGATGCCTTAGGAATGCTCAATTCTATGAATCGACAAGTTTTTCACTTTCGTGCCATTTTGAACTTAACTTGTCTATTGGCTTCTTTACCTAACGAAACGTTGTCCAAAAGCTAAACTAGCAAGTTAAGACTTCTAAGAACACTAAATAGAGTATAAAGGTCCATTTTGATGCCTTAGGAATGCTCAATTCTATGCATAGACAAGTTTTTCACATTTCGTAATTTTGAACTTAACTTGGTCTATTGGCTTCTTTACCTAACGAAACGAGTCCAAAAGCTAAACTAGCAAGTTAAGACTTCTAAGAACACTAAATAGAGTATAACGGTTATTTTGATGCCTTAGGAATGCTCAATTCTATGCATGGACAAGTTTTTCACGTTTCGTGCAATTTTGAACTTAACTTGGTCTATTGGCTTCTTTACCTAACGAAACGTTGTCCAAAAGCTAAACTAGCAAGTTAAGACTTCTAAGAACACTAAATAGAGTATAACGGTCATTTTGATGCCTTAGGAATGCTCAATTCTATGCATAGACAAGTTTTTCACATTTCGTGCAATTTGAACTTAACTTGGTCTATTGGCTTCTTTACTAACGAAACGATGTCCAAAAGCTAAACTAGAGTTAAGACTTCTAAGAACACTAAATAGAGTATAACGGTCATTTTGATGCCTTAGGATGCTCAATTCTATGCATGGACAAGTTTTTCACGTTTCGTGCAATTTTGAACTTAACTTGGTCTATTGGCTTCTTTACCTAACGAAACGTTTCCAAAATCTAAACTAGCAAGTTAAGACTTCTAAGAACACTAAATAGAGTATAACGGTCATTTTGATGCCTTAGGAATGCTCAATTCTATGCATGGACAAGTTTTTCACATTTCGTGCATTTTGAACTTAACTTGGTCTATTGGCTTCTTTACCTAATCGAAACGTTGTCCAAATGCTAAACTAGTAAGTTAAGACTTCTAAGAACACTAAATAGAGTATAACGGTCCATTTTGATGCCTTAGGAATGCTCAATTCTATGCATGGACAATTTTTCACGTTTCGTGCCATTTTGAACTTAACTTGGTCTATTGGCTTCTTTACCTAACGAAACGTTGTCCAAAAGCTAAACTAGCAAGTTAAGACTTCTAAAACACTAAATGGAGTATAACGGTCCATTTTGATGCCTTAGGAATGCTCAATTCTATGCATGGAGAAGTTTTTCACGTTTCGTGCATTTGAACTTAACTTGGTCTATTGGCTTCTTTACTAACAAAACGTTGTCCAAAAGCTAAACTAGCAAGTTAAGACTTCTAAAACACTAAATGGAGTATAACGGTCCATTTTGATGCCTTAGGAATGCTCAATTCTATGCATGGACAAGTTTTTCATGTTTCGTGCCATTTTGAACTTAACTTGGTCTATTGGCTTCTTTACCTAACGAAACGTTGTCCAAAAGCTAAACTAGCAAGTTAAGACTTCTAAAAACACTAAATAGAGTATAACGGTCCATTTTGATGCCTTAGGAATGCTCAATTCTATGCATAGACAAGTTTTTCATCTTTCGTGCCATTTTGAACTTAACTTGGTCTATTGGCTTCTTTACCTAACGAAACGTTGTCCAAAAGCTAAACTAGCAAGTTAAGACTTCTAAGAACACTAAATAGAGTATAAGGTCCATTTTGATGCCTTAGGAATGCTCAATTCTATGCATGGACAAGTTTTTCACATTTCGTAATTTTGAACTTAACTTGGTCTATTGGCTTCTTTACCTAACGAAACGTTGTCCAAAAGCTAAACTAGCAAGTTAAGACTTCTAAGAACACTAAATAGAGTATAACGGTCTATTTTGATGCCTTAGGAATGCTCAATTCTATGCATGGACAAGTTTTTCTTGTTTCGTGCAATTTTGAACTTAACTTGGTCTATTGGCTTCTTTACCTAACGAAACGTTGTCCAAAAGCTAAACTAGCAGTTAAGACTTCTAAGAACACTAAATAGAGTAAACGGTATTTTGATGCCTTAGGAATGCTCAATTCTATGCATAGACAAGTTTTTCACATTTCGTGCAATTTGAACTTAACTTGGTCTATTGGCTTCTTTACCTAACGAAACGTTGTCCAAAAGCTAAACTAGCAAGTTAAGACTTCTAAGAACACTAAATAGAGTATAACGGTCTATTTTGATGCCTTAGGAATGCTCAATTCTATCCATGGACAAGTTTTTCACGTTTCGTGCAATTTTGAACTTAACTTGGTCTATTGGCTTTTTACCTGAAACGTGTCCAAAAGCTAAACTAGCAAGTTAAGACTTCTAAGAACACTAAATAGAGTATAACGGTCATTTTGATGCCTTAGGAATGCTCAATTCTATGCATGGACAAGTTTTTCACTTTCGTGTAATTTTGAACTTAACTTGGTCTATTGGCTTCTTTACCTACGAAACGTTGTCCAAAAGCTAAACTAGTAAGTTAAGACTTCTAAGAACACTAAATAGAGTATAACGGTCCATTTTGATGCCTTAGGAATGCTCAATTCTATGCATGGACAATTTTTCACGTTTCGTGCATTTTGAACTTAACTTGGTCTATTGGCTTCTTTACCTAACGAAACGTTGTCCAAAAGCTAAACTAGCAAGTTAAGACTTCTAAAACACTAAATGAGTATAACGGTCCATTTTGATGCCTTAGGAATGCTCAATTCTATGCATGGACAAGTTTTTCACGTTTCGTGCCATTTTGAACTTAACTTGGTCTATTGGCTTCTTTACTAACAAAACGTTGTCCAAAAGCTAAACTAGCAAGTTAAGACTTCTAAAAACACTAAATGGAGTATAACGGTCCATTTGATGCCTTAGGAATGCTCAATTCTATGCATCGACAAGTTTTTCATTCGTGCCATTTTGAACTTAACTTGGTCTATTGGCTTCTTTACCTAACGAAACATTGTGCAAAAGCTAAACTAGCAAGTTAAGACTTCTAAAAACACTAAAGAGTATAACGGTCCATTTTGATGCCTTAGGAATGCTCAATTCTATGCATGAAAGTTTTTCATGTTTCGTGCATTTTGAACTTAACTTGGTCTATTGGCTTCTTTACCTAACGAAACGTTGTCCAAAAGCTAAACTAGCAAGTTAAGACTTCTAAAAACACTAAATAGAGTATAACGGTCCATTTTGATGCCTTAGGAATGCTCAATTCTATGCATGACAAGTTTTTCATGTTTCGTGCAATTTTGAACTTAACTTGGTCTATTGGCTTCTTTACCTAACGAAACGTTGTCCAAAAGCTAAACTAGCAAGTTAAGACTTCTAAGAACACTAAATAGAGTATAACGGTCATTTTGATGCCTTAGGAATGCTCAATTCTATGCATGGACAAGTTTTTCACGTTTCGTAATTTGAACTTAACTTGGTCTATTGGCTTTTTACCTAACGAAACGTTGTCCAAAAGCTAAACTAGCAAGTTAAGACTTCTAAGAACACTAAATAGAGTATAACGGTCATTTTGATGCCTTAGGAATGCTCAATTCTATGCATGGACAAGTTTTTCATTTCGTGCAATTTTGAACTTAACTTGGTCTATTGGCTTCTTTACCTACGAAACGTTGTCCAAAAGCTAAACTAGCAAGTTAAGACTTCTAAGAACACTAAATAGAGTATAACGGTCATTTTGATGCCTTAGGAATGCTCAATTCTATGCATGACAAGTTTTTCACGTTTCGTGCAATTTGAACTTAACTTGGTCTATTGGCTTCTTTACCTAACGAAACGTTGTCCAAAAGATAAACTAGCAAGTTAAGACTTCTAAGAACACTAAATAGAGTATAACGGTCATTTTGATGCCTTAGGAATGCTCAATTCTATGCATGGACAAGTTTTTCACGTTTCGTGAATTTTGAACTTAACTTGGTCTATTGGCTTCTTTACCTAACGAAACGTTGTCCAAAAGCTAAACTAGCAAGTTAAGACTTCTAAGAACACTAAATAGAGTATAACGGTCCATTTTGATGCCTTAGGAATGCTCAATTCTATGCATGGACAAGTTTTCATTTCGTGTAATTTTGAACTTAACTTGGTCTATTGGCTTCTTTACCTAACGAAACGTTGTCCAAAAGCTAAACTAGCAAGTTAAGACTTCAAGAACATAAATAGAGTATAACGGTCCATTTTGATGCCTTAGGAATGCTCAATTCTATGGACAAGTTTTTCACGTTTCGTGCCAATTTTGAACTTAACTTGGTCTATTGGCTTCTTTACCTAACGAAACGTTGTCCAAAAGCTAAACTAAAGTTAAGACTTCTAAGAACACTAAATAGAGTATAACGGTGCATTTTGATGCCTTAGGAATGCTCAATTCTATGCATGGACAAGTTTTTCACGTTTCGTGCCATTTTGAACTTAACTTGGTCTATTGGCTACTTTACCAAACGAAACGTTGTCCAAAAGCTAAACTAGCAAGTTAAGACTTCTAAAAACACTAAATGGAGTATAACGGTCCATTTTGATGCCTTAGGAATGCTCAATTCTATGCATGACAAGTTTTTCACTTTCGTGCCATTTTGAACTTAACTTGGTCTATTGGCTTCTTTACCTAACGAAACGTTATCCAAAAGGTAAACTAGCAAGTTAAGACTTCTAAGAACACTAAATAGAGTATAACGGTGCATTTTGATGCCTTAGGAATGCTCAATTCTATGCATGGACAAGTTTTTCATTTCGTATAATTTGAACTTAACTTGGTCTATTGGCTTCTTTACCTAACGAAACGAGTCCAAAAGCTAAACTAGCAAGTTAAGACTTCTAAGAACACTAAATAGAGTATAACGGTCTATTTTGATGCCTTAGGAATGCTCAATTCTATGCATGGACAAGTTTTCCACGTTTCGTGCAATTTTGAACTTAACTTGGTCTATTGGCTTCTTTACCTAACGAAACGTTGTCCAAAAGCTAAACTAGCAAGTTAAGACTTCTAAGAACACTAAATAGAGTATAACGGTCATTTGATGCCTTAGGAATGCTCAATTCTATGCAGACAAGTTTTTCACATTTCGTGCAATTTTGAACTTAACTTGGTCTATTGGCTTCTTTACCTAACGAAACGATGTCCAAAAGCTAAACTAGCAAGTTAAGACTTCTAAGAACACTAAATAGAGTATAACGGTCATTTTGATGCCTTAGGAATGCTCAATTCTATGCAGGACAAGTTTTCACGTTTCGTGCAATTTTGAACTTAACTTGGTCTATTGGCTTCTTTACCTAACGAAACGTTGTCCAAAAGCTAAACTAGCAAGTTAAGACTTCTAAGAACACTAAATAGAGTATAACGGTCATTTTGATGCCTTAGGAATGCTCAATTCTATGCATGGACAAGTTTTCATTTCGTAATTTTGAACTTAACTTGGTCTATTGGCTTCTTTACCTAACGAAACGTTGTCCAAAAGCTAAACAAGTAGTTAAGACTTCTAAGAACACTAAATAGAGTATAACGGTCCATTTTGATGCCTTAGAATGCTCAATTCTATGCATGGACAATTTTTCACGTTTCGTGCCATTTTGAACTTAACTTGGTCTATTGGCTTCTTTACCTAACGAAACGTTGTCCAAAAGCTAAACTAGCAAGTTAAGACTTCTAAAACACTAAATGGAGTATAACGGTCCATTTTGATGCCTTAGGAATGCTCAATTCTATGCATGGACAAGTTTTTCACGTTTCGTGCCATTTTGAACTTAACTTGGTCTATTGGCTTCTTTACTAACGAAACGTTGTCCAAAAGCTAAACTAGCAAGTTAAGACTTCTAAAACACTAAATGGAGTATAACGGTCCATTTTGATGCCTTAGGAATGCTCAATTCTATGCATCGACAAGTTTTTCATCGTGCCATTTTGAACTTAACTTGGTCTATTGGCTTCTTTACCTAACGAAACGTGCAAAAGCTAAACTAGCAAGTTAAGACTTCTAAAACACTAAATAGAGTATAACGGTCCATTTTGATGCCTTAGGAATGCTCAATTCTATGCATCGACAAGTTTTTCATGTTTCGTGCATTTTGAACTTAACTTGGTCTATTGGCTTCTTTACTAACGAAACATTGTCCAAAAGCTAAACTAGCAAGTTAAGACTTCTAAAACACTAAATAGAGTATAACGGTCTATTTTGATGCCTTAGGAATGCTCAATTCTATGCATCGACAAGTTTTTCACGTTTCGTGCAATTTTGAACTTAACTTGGTCTATTGGCTTCTTTACCTAACGAAACGATGTCCAAAAGATAAACTAGCAAGTTAAGACTTCTAAGAACACTAAATAGAGTATAACGGTCTATTTTGATGCCTTAGGAATGCTCAATTCTATGCATGGACAAGTTTTTCACGTTTCGTGCAATTTTGAACTTAACTTGGTCTATTGGCTTCTTTACCTAACGAAACATGTCCAAAATCTAAACTAGCAAGTTAAGACTTCTAAGAACACTAAATAGAGTATAACGGTATTTTGATGCCTTAGGAATGCTCAATTCTATGCATGGACAAGTTTTTCACATTTCGTGTAATTTTGAACTTAACTTGGTCTATTGGCTTCTTTACCTAACAAAACGTTGTCCAAAAGCTAAACTAGCAAGTTAAGACTTCCAAGAACACTAAATAGAGTATAACGGTCCATTTTGATGCCTTAGGAATGCTCAATTCTATGCATGGACAAGTTTTTCACGTTTCGTGCAATTTTGAACTTAACTTGGTCTATTGGCTTCTTTACCTAACGAAACTTGTCCAAAAGCTAAACTAGCAAGTTAAGACTTCTAAGAACACTAAATAGAGTATAACGGTCCATTTTGATGCCTTAGGAATGCTCAATTCTATGCATGGACAAGTTTTCAAGTTTCGTGTAATTTTGAACTTAACTTGGTCTATTGGCCACTTTACCAAACGAAACGTTGTCCAAAAGCTAAACTAGCAAGTTAAGACTTCTAAAAACACTAAATGGAGTATAACGGTCCATTTTGATGCCTTAGGAATGCTCAATTCTATGCATGGACAAGTTTTCACATTTCGTGCAATTTTGAACTTAACTTGGTCTATTGGCTTCTTTACCTAACGAACAATTGTCCAAAAGCTAAACTAGCAAGTTAAGACTTCTAAAAACACTAAATGGAGTATAACGGTCCATTTTGATGCCTTAGGAATGCTCAATTCTATGCATGGACAAGTTTTTAATGTTTCGTGCCATTTTGAACTTAACTTGGTCTATTGGCTTCTTTACCTAACGAAACGTTATCCAAAAGGTAAACTAGCAAGTTAAGACTTCTAAGAACACTAAATAGAGTATAACGGTGCATTTTGATGCCTTAGGAATGCTCAATTCTATGCATAGACAAGTTTTTCAGTTTCGTGCAATTTTGAACTTAACTTGGTCTATTGGCTTCTTTACCTAACGAAACGTTGTCCAAAAGCTAAACTAGCAAGTTAAGACTTCTAAGAACACTAAATAGAGTATAACGGTCATTTTGATGCCTTAGGAATGCTCAATTCTATGCATAGACAAGTTTTTCACATTTCGTAATTTTGAACTTAACTTGGTCTATTGGCTTCTTTACCTAACGAAACGTTGTCCAAAAGCTAAACTAGCAAGTTAAGACTTCTAAGAACACTAAATAGAGTATAACGGTCGATTTGATGCCTTAGGAATGCTCAATTCTATGCATAGACAAGTTTTTCACATTTCGTGCAATTTTGAACTTAACTTGGTCTATTGGCTTCTTTACCTAACGAAACGATGTCCAAAAGATAAACTAGCAAGTTAAGACTTCTAAGAACACTAAATAGAGTATAACGGTCTTTTGATGCCTTAGGAATGCTCAATTCTATGCATGGACAAGTTTTTCACGTTTCGTGCAATTTTGAACTTAACTTGGTCTATTGGCTTCTTTACCTAACGAAACATGTCCAAAATCTAAACTAGCAAGTTAAGACTTCTAAGAACACTAAATAGAGTATAACGGTATTTTGATGCCTTAGGAATGCTCAATTCTATGCATGGACAAGTTTTCACATTTCGTGTAATTTTGAACTTAACTTGGTCTATTGGCTTCTTTACCTAACGAAACGATGTCCAAAAGCTAAACTAGCAAGTTAAGACTTCTAAGAACACTAAATAGAGTATAACGGTCCATTTTGATGCCTTAGGAATGCTCAATTCTATGCATGGACAAGTTTTTCACGTTTCGTGCAATTTTGAACTTAACTTGGTCTATTGGCTTCTTTACCTAACGAAACATGTCCAAAAGCTAAAAGCAAGTTAAGACTTCTAAGAACACTAAATAGAGTATAACGGTCCATTTTGATGCCTTAGGAATGCTCAATTCTATGCATGGACAAGTTTTCACATTTCGTGTAATTTTGAACTTAACTTGGTCTATTGGCTTCTTTACCTAACGAAACGTTGTCCAAAAGCTAAACTAGCAAGTTAAGACTTCTAAAAACACTAAATGGAGTATAACGGTCCATTTTGATGCCTTAGGAATGCTCAATTCTATGCATGGACAAGTTTTTCACATTTCGTAATTTTGAACTTAACTTGGTCTATTGGCTTCTTTACCTAACGAAACGTTGTCCAAAAGCTAAACTAGCAAGTTAAGACTTCTAAAAACACTAAATGGAGTATAACGGTCCATTTTGATGCCTTAGGAATGCTCAATTCTATCAGACAAGTTTTTCATGTTTCGTGCCATTTTGAACTTAACTTGGTCTTGGCTTCTTTACTAACGAAACGTTGTCCAAAAGCTAAACTAGCAAGTTAAGACTTCTAAAACACTAAAGAGTATAACGGTCCATTTTGATGCCTTAGGAATGCTCAATTCTATGCATGGACAAGTTTTTCATGTTTCGTGCAATTTTGAACTTAACTTGGTCTATTGGCTTCTTTACCTAACGAAACGTTGTCCAAAAGCTAAACTAGCAAGTTAAGACTTCTAAAACACTAAATAGAGTATAACGGTCCATTTTGATGCCTTAGGAATGCTCAATTCTATGCATAGACAAGTTTTTCACATTTCGTAATTTTGAACTTAACTTGGTCTATTGGCTTTTACCTAACGAAACGTTGTCCAAAAGCTAAACTAGCAAGTTAAGACTTCTAAGAACACTAAATAGAGTATAACGGTCATTTTGATGCCTTAGGAATGCTCAATTCTATGCATAGACAAGTTTTTCACATTTCGTGCAATTTTGAACTTAACTTGGTCTATTGGCTTCTTTACCTAACGAAACGTTGTCCAAAAGCTAAACTAGCAAGTTAAGACTTCTAAGAACACTAAATAGAGTATAACGGTCATTTTGATGCCTTAGGAATGCTCAATTCTATGCATGGACAAGTTTTTCACGTTTCGTGCAATTTTGAACTTAACTTGGTCTATTGGCTTCTTTACCTAACGAAACGTTGTCCAAAATCTAAACTAGCAAGTTAAGACTTCTAAGAACACTAAATAGAGTATAACGGTCATTTTGATGCCTTAGGAATGCTCAATTCTATGCATGGACAAGTTTTCACATTTCGTGAATTTTGAACTTAACTTGGTCTATTGGCTTCTTTACCTAACGAAACGATGTCCAAAAGCTAAACTAGCAAGTTAAGACTTCTAAGAACACTAAATAGAGTATAACGGTCCATTTTGATGCCTTAGGAATGCTCAATTCTATGCATGGACAAGTTTCACGTTTCGTGCCATTTTGAACTTAACTTGGTCTATTGGCTTCTTTACCTAACGAAACGTTGTCCAAAAGCTAAACTAGCAAGTTAAGACTTCTAAAACACTAAATAGAGTATAACGGTCATTTTGATGCCTTAGGAATGCTCAATTCTATGCATGGAGAAGTTTTTCACGTTTCGTGCCATTTTGAACTTAACTTGGTCTATTGGCTTCTTTACCTAACGAAACGTTGTCCAAAAGCTAAACTAGCAAGTTAAGACTTCTAAAACACTAAATGGAGTATAACGGTCCATTTGATGCCTTAGGAATGCTCAATTCTATGCATGGACAAGTTTTTCACCTTTCGTGCCATTTTGAACTTAACTTGTTCTATTGGCTTCTTTACCTAACGAAACGTTGTCCAAAAGCTAAACTAGCAAGTTACAGACTTCTAAGAACACTCAATAGAGTATAAAGGTCCCTTTTGATGCCTTAGGAATGCTCAATTCCTATGCATAGACACGTTTTTCACATTTCGTCTAATTTTGAACTTAACTTGGTCTATTGGCTTCTTTTAGCTAACGAAACGAAGTCCAAAGTGAAAATCGCAAGCTAAGACTTCTAAGAACACTAAATATAGTATAACGGTCTATTTTGATGCCTTAGGATATGCTCATTCTATGCATGGACAAGTTTTTCATGTTTCGTGCTATTTTGAAGTAACTTGGTCTATTGGCTCTTTACCTAGCGAAACGTTGTCCAAAAGCTAAACTAGCAGGTTAAGACTTCTAAGAACACTAAATAGAGTACAACGGCGACTTTGATGGCTTAGGATGCTCAATTCCATGCATAGACAAGTTTTTCACATTTTCGTGCAATTGTGAACTTAACTTGGTCTATTGGCTTCTTTAGCTAACGAAACGATGTCCAAAGATAAACTAGCTAGTTAAGACTTCTAAGACACACTAAATAGAGTATAACGGTCTATTTTGATGCCATAGGAATTGCTCAATTCTATGCAGGAGGCAAGTTTTCACGTTTCGTTGCAATTTTGAACTTAACTTGGTCTATTGGCTTCTTTACCTAATGAAACGTTTTCCAAAATCTAAACTAGCAAGTTAAGACTTCTAAGAACACTAAATAGAGTATAACGGTGCATTTTGATGCCTTAGGAATGCTCAATTCTATGCATGGACAAGTTTTCCACATTTCGTGTAATTTTGAACTTAACTTGGTCTATTGGCTTCTTTACCTATCGAAACGATGTCCAAATGCTAAACAAGTAAGTTAAGACTTCTAAGAACACTAAATAGAGTATAACGGTCCATTTTGATGCCTTAAGAATGCTCAATTCTATGCATGGACAAATTTTTCACGTTTCGTGCCATTTTGAATTTAACTTGGTCTATTGGCTTCTTTACCTAACGAAACGTTGTCCAAAAGCTAAACTAGCAAGTTAAGACTTCTACAAACACTAAATGGAGTATAACGGTCCATTTTGATGCCTTAGGAATGCTCAATTCTATGCATGGAGAAGTTTTTCACGTTTCGTGCCATTTTGAACTTAACTTGGTCTATTGGCTTCTTTACTTAACAAAACGTTGTCCAAAAGCTAAACAAGCAAGTTAGGACTTCTAAAAACACTAAATGGAGTATAACGGTCCATTTGATGCCTTAGGAATGCTCAATTCTATGAATCGACAAGTTTTCAAGTGTCGTGCCATTTTGAACTTAACTTGGTCTATTTGCTTCTTTACTTAATGAAACATTGTGCAAAAGCTAAACTGGCAAGTTAAGACTTCTAAAAACACTAAATGGAGTATAACGGTCCATTTATATACCTTAGGAATGCTCACTTCTGTGCATCGAAAAGTTTTTCATGTTTCGTGCCATTTTGAACTTAACTTGGTCTATTGGCTTCTTTACTTAACGAAACATTGTGCAAAAGCTAAACTAGCAAGTTAAGACTTCTAAAAACACTAAATGGAGTATAACGGTCCATTTTGATGCCTTAGGAATGCTCAATTCTATGAATCGACAAGTTTTTCATGTTTCGTGCAATTGTGAACTTAACTTGGTCTATTGGCTTCTTTACCTAACGAAACGATGTCCAAAAGATAAACTAGCAAGTTAAGACTTCTAAGAACACTAAATAGAGTATAACGGTCTATTTTAATGCCTTAGGATTGCCTAATTCTATGCATGGACAAGTTTTTCACGTTTCGTGCAATTTTGAACTTAACTTGGTCCTATTGGCTTCTTTACCTAACGAAAACATTGTCCAAAACCTAAACTAGCAAGTTAAGACTTCTAAGAACACTAAATAGAGTATAACGGTCGGATTTTGATGCCTTAGGAATGCTCAATTCTATGCATGGACAAGTTTTTCCACATTTCGTGCTAATTTTGAACTTAACTTGGTCTATTGGCTTCTTTACCTAACGAAACGATGTCCCAAAATGCTAAACTAGCAAGTTAAGACTTGCGTAAGAACACTAAATAGGAGTATAACAGTCTCATTTTGATGCCTTAGGAATGCTCAATTCTTATGCATAGACAAGTTTTTCACTGTTTCGTGCAATTTTGAACTTACCTTGGTCTATTGGCTTCTTTACCTAAACGAAACAATTGTCCAAAAGCTAAACTAGCTAAGTTAAGACTTCTAAGAACACTAAATAGAGTTATAACGGTCCATTTTGAATGCCTTAAGGAATGCTCAATTCTATGCATGGACAAGTTTTCCACATTTCGTGTAATTTTGAACCTTAACTTCGTCTATTGGCTTGTTTACCTAACGAAATGTTGTCCAAAAACTAAACTAGCAAGTTAAGACTTCTAAAACACTAAATGGAGTATAACGGTCCATTTTGATGCGTTAGGAATGCTCAATGCTATGCATGGACAAGTTTTCCACATTTTCGTGTAATTTTGAACTTAACTTGGTCTATTGGCTTCTTTACCTAACGAAACGTTGTCCAAAAGCTAAACTAGCAAGTTAAGACTTCTAAAAACACTAAATGGAGTATAACGGTCCATTTTGATGCCTTATTAATGCTCAATTCTATTCATGGACAAGTTTTTCATGTTTCGTGCCATTTTGAACTTAACTTGGTCTGTTGGCTTCTTTACTTAACGAAACATTGTCCAAAAGCTAAACTAGCAAAAATAAGACTTCTAAAAACACTAAATGGAGTATAACGGTCCATTTTGATGCCTTAGGAATGCTCAATTCTATGAATCGACAAGTTTTTCATGTTTCGTGCCATTTTGAACTTAACTTGTTCTATTGGCTTCTTTACCTAACGAAACGTTGTCCAAAAGCTAAACTAGCGAGTTAAGACATCTAAGAACACTCAATAGAGTATAAAGGTCCATTTTGATGCCTTAGAAATGCTCAATTCTATGCATAGAAAAGTTTTTCACATTTCGTATAATTTTGAACTTAACTTGGTCAATTGGCTTCTTTACTTAACAAAACGTTGTCCAAAAGCTAAACTAGCAAGTTAAGACTTCTAAAAACACTAAATAGAGTATAACGGTCGACTTTCATGGCTTAGGAATGCTCAATTCCATGCATAGACAAGTTTTTCACATTTCGTGCAACTTGGTCTATTGGCTTCTTTAGCTAACGAAACGATGTCCAAAAGATAAACTAGCTAGTTAAGACTTCTAAGAACACTAAATAGAGTATAACGGTCTATTTTAATGCCTTAGGATTGCCTAATTCTATGCATGGACAAGTTTTTCACGTTTCGTGCAATTTTGAACTTAACTTGGTCTATTGGCTTCTTTACCCAACGAAACATTTTCCAAAATCTAAACTAGCAAGTTAAGACTTCTAAGAACACTAAATAGAGTATAACGGTGGATTTTGATGCCTTAGGAATGCTCAATTCTATGCATGGACAAGTTTTCCACATTTCGTGTAATTTTGAACTTAACTTGGTCTATTGGCTTCTTTACCTATCGAAACGATGTCCAAATGCTAAACTAGCAAGTTAAGACTTCGAAGAACACTAAATAGAGTATAACAGTCCATTTTGATGCCTTAGGAATGCTCAATTCTATGCATAGACAAGTTTTTCACGTTTCGTGCAATTTTGAACTTACCTTGGTCTATTGGCTTCTTTACCTAACGAAACAATGTCCAAAAGCTAAAAAAGTAAGTTAAGACTTCTAAGAACACTAAATAGAGTATAACGGTCCATTTTGATGCCTTAAGAATGCTCAATTCTATGCATGGACAAGTTTTCCACATTTCGTGTAATTTTGAACTTAACTTCGTCTATTGGCTTGTTTACCTAACGAAATGTTGTCCAAAAACTAAACTAGCAAGTTAAGACTTCTAAAAACACTAAATGGAGTATAACGGTCCATTTTGATGCGTTAGGAATGCTCAATGCTATGCATGGACAAGTTTTCCACATTTCGTGTAATTTTGAACTTAACTTGGTCTATTGGCTTCTTTACCTAACGAAACGTTGTCCAAAAGCTAAACTAGCAAGTTAAGACTTCTAAAAACACTAAATGGAGTATAACGGTCCATTTTGATGCCTTATAAATGCTCAATTCTATTCATGGACAAGTTTTTCATGTTTCGTGCCATTTTGAACTTAACTTGGTCTGTTGGCTTCTTTACTTAACGAAACGTTGTCCAAAAGCTAAACTAGCAAAAATAAGACTTCTAAAAACACTAAATGGAGTATAACGGTCCATTTTGATGCCTTAGGAATGCTCAATTCTATGAATCGACAAGTTTTTCATGTTTCGTGCCATTTTGAACTTAACTTGTTCTATTGGCTTCTTTACCTAACGAAACGTTGTCCAAAAGCTAAACTAGCGAGTTAAGACATCTAAAAACACTCAATAGAGTATAAAGGTCCATTTTGATGCCTTAGAAATGCTCAATTCTATGCATAGACAAGTTTTTCACATTTCGTATAATTTTGAACTTAACTTGGTCAATTGGCTTATTTACTTAACAAAACGTTCTCCAAAAGCTAAACTAGCAAGTTAAGACTTCTAAAAACACTAAATAGAGTATAACGGTCGACTTTGATGGCTTAGGAATGCTCAATTCCATGCATAGACAAGTTTTTCACATTTCGTGCAATTGTGAACTTAACTTGGTCTATTGGCTTCTTTAGCTAACGAAACGATGTTCAAAAGATAAACTAGCTAGTTAAGACTTCTAAGAACACTAAATAGAGTATAACGGTCTATTTTGATGCCATAGGATTGCTCAATTCTATGCATGGGCAAGTTTTTCACGTTTCGTGCAATTTTGAACTTAACTTGGTCTATTGGCTTCTTTACCTAATGAAACGTTTTCCAAAATCTAAACTAGCAAGTTAAGACTTCTAAGAACACTAAATAGAGTATAACGGTGCATTTTGATGCCTTAGGAATGCTCAATTCTATGCATGGACAAGTTTTCCACATTTCGTGTAATTTTGAACTTAATTTGGTCTATTGGCTTCTTTACCTATCGAAACGATGTCCAAATGCTAAACAAGTAAGTTAAGACTTCTAAGAACACTAAATAGAGTATAACGGTCCATTTTGATGCCTTAAGAATGCTCAATTCTATGCATGGACAAATGTTTCACGTTTCGTGCCATTTTGAACTTAACTTGGTCTATTGGCTTCTTTACCTAACGAAACGTTGTCCAAAAGCTAAACTAGCAAGTTAAGACTTCTACAAACACTAAATGGAGTATAACGGTTCATTTTGATGCCTTAGGAATGCTCAATTCTATGCATGGAGAAGTTTTTCACGTTTCGTGCCATTTTGAACTTAACTTGGTCTAGTGGCTTCTTTACTTAACAAAACGTTGTCCAAAAGCTAAACTAGCAAGTTAAGACTTCTAAAAACACTAAATGGAGTATAACGGTCCATTTGATGCTTTAGGAATGCTCAATTCTATGAATCGACAAGTTTTTCAAGAGTCGTGCCATTTTGAACTTAACTTGGTCTATTGGCTTCTTTACTTAATGAAACATTGTGCAAAAGCTAAACAAGCAAGTTAAGACTTCTAAAAACACTAAATGGAGTATAACGGTCCATTTGGATGCCTTAGGAATGCTCACTTCTGTGCATCGAAAAGTTTTTCATGTTTCGTGCCATTTTGAACTTAACTTGGTCTATTGGCTTCTTTACTTAACGAAACATTGTGCAAAAGCTAAACTAGCAAGTTAAGACTTCTAAAAACACTAAATGGAGTATAACGGTCCATTTTGATGCCTTAGGAATGCTCAATTCTATGAATCGACAAGTTTTTCATGTTTCGTGCAATTTTGAACATAACTTGTTCTATTGGCTTCTTTACCTAACGAAACGTTGTCTAAAAGCTAAACTAGCAAGTTAAGACTTCTAAAAACACTAAATAGAGTATAACGGTCGACTTTGATGCCTTAGGAATGCTCAACTCCATGCATAGACAAGTTTTTCACATTTCGTGCAATTGTTAACTTAACTTGGTCTATTGGCTTCTTTACCTAACGAAACGATGTCCAAAAGATAAACTAGCAAGTTAAGACTTCTAAGAACACTAAATAGAGTATAACGGTCTATTTTAATGCCTTAGGATTGCTCAATTCTATGCATGGACAAGTTTTTCTCGTTTCGTGCAATTTTGAACTTAACTTGGTCTATTGGCTTCTTTACCTAACGAAACATTTTCCAAAATCTAAACTAGCAAGTTAAGACTTCTAAGAACACTAAATAGAGTATAACGGTGGATTTTGATGCCTTAGGAATGCTCAATTCTATGCATGGACAAGTTTTTCACATTTCATGTAATTTTGAACTTAACTTGGTCTATTGGCTTCTTTACCTATCGAAACGATGTCCAAATGCTAAACTAGCAAGTTAAGACTTCGAAGAACACTAAATAGAGTATAACAGTCCATTTTGATGCCTTAGGAATGCTCAATTCTATGCATAGACAAGTTTTTCACGTTTCGTGCAATTTTGAACTTACCTTGGTCTATTGGCTTCTTTACCTAACGAAACAATGTCCAAAAGCTAAACAAGTAAGTTAAGACTTCTAAGAACACTAAATAGAGTATAACGGTCCATTTTGATGCCTTAAGAATGCTCAATTCTATGCATGGACAAGTTTTCCACATTTCGTGTAATTTTGAACTTAACTTCGTCTATTGGCTTGTTTACCTAACGAAATGTTGTCCAAAAACTAAACTAGCAAGTTAAGACTTCTAAAAACACTAAATGGAGTATAACAGTCCATTTTGATGCCTTAGGAATGCTCAATGCTATGCATGGACAAGTTTTCCACAGTTCGTGTAATTTTGAACTTAACTTGGTCTATTAGCTTCTTTACCTAACGAAACGTTGTCCAAAAGCTAAACTAGCAAGTTAAGACTTCTAAAAACACTAAATGGAGAATAACGGTCCATTTTGATGCCTTAGGAATGCTCAATTCTATTCATGGACAAGTTTTTCATGTTTCGTGCAATTTTGAACTTAACTTGGTCTGTTGGCTTCTTTACTTAACGAAACGTTGTCCAAAAGCTAAACTAGCAAGTTAAGACTTCTAAAAACACTAACTGGAGTATAACGGTCCATTTTGATGCCTTAGGAATGCTCAATTCTATGAATCGACAAGTTTATCATGTTTCGTGCCATTTTGAACTTAACTTGTTCTATTGGCTTCTTTACCTAACGAAACGTTGTCCAAAAGCTAAACTAGCAAGTTAAGACATCTAAGAACACTCAATAGAGTATAAAGGTCCATTTTGATGCCTTAGAAATGCTCAATTCTATGCATAGACAAGTTTTTCACATTTCGTATAATTTTGAACTTAACTTGGTCAATTGGCTTCTTTACTTAACAAAACGTTGTCCAAAAGCTAAACTAGCAAGTTAAGACTTCTAAAAACACTAAATGGAGTATAACAGTCCATTTTGATGCCTTAGGAATGCTCAATTCTATGAATCGAGAAGTTTTTCAAGTTTCGTGCCATTTTGAACTTAACTTGTTCTATTGGCTTCTTTACCTAACGAAACGTTGTCCAAAAGCTAAACTACCAAGTTAAGACTTCTAAGAACACTAAATAGAGTATAACGGTCGACTTTGATGCCTTAGGAATGCTCAACTCCATGCATACACAAGTTTTTCATATTTCGTGCAATTGTGAACTTAACTTGGTCTATTGGCTTCTTTACCTAACGAAACGATGTCCAAAAGATAAACTAGCAAGTTAAGACTTCTAAGAACACTAAATAGAGTATAACGGTCTATTTTGATGCCTTAGGATTGCTCAATTCTATGCATGGACAAGTTTTTCACGTTTCGTGTAATTTTGAACTTAACTTGGTCTATTGGCTTCTTTACCTAACGAAACATTTTCCAAAATCTAAACTAGCAAGTTAAGACTTCTAAGAACACTAAATAGAGTATAACGGTGCATTTTGATGCCTTAGGAATGCTCAATTCTATGCATGGACAAGTTTTCCACATTTCGTGTAATTTTGAACTTAACTTGGTCTATTGGATTCTTTACCGATCGAAACGATGTCCAAATGCTAAACTAGCAAGTTAAGACTTCTAAGAACACTAAATAGAGTTTAACAGTCCATTTTGATGCCTTAGGAATGCTCTATTCTATGCATAGATAAGTTTCTCACGTTTCGAGCAATTTTGAACTTACCTTGGTCTAGTGGCTTCTTTACCTAACGAAACGATGTCCAAAAGCCGAACAAGTAAGTTAAGACTTCTAAGAACACTAAATAGAGTATAACTGTCCATTTTGATGCCTTAAGAACGCTCAATTCTATGCATGGACAAATTTTTCACGTTTCGTGCCATTTTGAACTTAACTTGGTCTATTGGCTTCTTTACCTAACGAAACGTTGTCCAAAACCTAAACTAGCAAGTTAAGACTTCTAAAAACACTAAATGGAGTATAACGGTCCATTTTGATGCCTTAGGAATGCTCAATTCTATTCATGGACAAGTTTTTCATGTTTCGTGCCATTTTGAACTTAACTTGGTCTATTGGCTTCTTTACTTAACGAAACGTTGTCCAAAAGCTAAACTAGCAAGTTAAGACTTCTAAAAACACTAAATGGAGTATAACAGTCCATTTTGATGCCTTAGGAATGCTCAATTCTATGAATCGACAAGTTTTTCATGTTTCGTGCCATTTTGAACTTAACTTGTTCTATTGGCTTCTTTACCTAACGAAACGTTGTCCAAAAGCTAAACTAGCAAGTTAAGACTTCTAAGAACACTCAATAGAGTATAAAGGTCCATTTTGATGCCTTAGGAATGCTCAATTCTATGCATAGACAAGTTTTTCACATTTCGTATAATTTTGAACTTAACTTGGTCTATTGGCTTCTTTACTTAACGAAATGTTGTCCAAAAGCTAAACTAGCAAGTTAAGACTTCTAAAAACACTAAATGGAGTATAACGGTCCATTTTGATGCCATAGGAATGCTCAATTCTATGAATCGACAAGTTTTTCATGTTTCGTGCCATTTTGAACTTAACTTGTTCTATTGGCTTCTTTACCTAACGAAACGTTGTCCAAAAGCTAAACTAGCAAGTTAAGACTTCTAAGAACACTCAATAGAGTATAAAGGTCCATTTTGATGCCTTAGGAATGCTCAATTCTATGCATAGACAAGTTTTTCACATTTCGTATAATTTTGAACTTAACTTGGTCTATTGGCTTCTTTACCTAACGAGACGAAGTCCAAAAGCGAAACTCGCAAGTTAAGACTTCTAAGAACACTAAATATAGTATAACGGTCTATTTTGATGCCTTAGGAATGCTCAATTCTATGCATGGACAAGTTTTTCATGTTTCGTGCTATTTTGAAGTTAACTTGGTCTATTGGCTTCTTTACCTAGCGAAACGTTGTCCAAAACCTAAACTAGCAGGTTAAGACGTCTAAGAACACTAAATAGAGTATAACGGTCGACTTTGATGGCTTAGGAATGCTCAATTCCATGCATAGACAAGTTTTTCACATTTCGTGCAATTGTGAACTTAACTTGGTCTATTGGCTTCTTTACCTAACGAAACGATGTCCAAAAGATCAACTAGCAAGTTCAGACTTCTAAAAACACTAAATGGAGTATAACGGTCTATTTTGATGCCTTAGGATTGCTCAATTCTATGCATGGACAAGTTTTTCACGTTTCGTGCAATTTTGAACTTAACTTGGTCTATTGGCTTCTTTACCTAATGAAACGTTTTCCAAAATCTAAACTAGCAAGTTAAGACTTTTAAGAACACTAAATAGAGTATAACGGTGCATTTTGATGCCTTAGGAATGCTCAATTCTATGCATGGACAAGTTTTCCACATTTCGTGTAATTTTGAACTTAACTTGGTCTATTGGCTTCTTTACCTATCGAAACGATGTCCAAATGCTAAACAAGTAAGTTAAGACTTCTAAGAACACTAAATAGAGTATAACAGTCCATTTTGATGCCCTAAGAATGCTCAATTCTATGCATGGACAAATTTTTCACGTTTCGTGCCATTTTGAACTTAACTTGGTCTATTGGCTTCTTTACCTAACGAAACGTTGTCCAAAAGCTAAACTAGCAAGTTAAGACTTCTACAAACACTAAATGGAGTATAACGGTCCATTTTGATGCCTTAGGAATGCTCAATTCTATGCATGGAGAAGTTTTTCACGTTTCGTGTCATTTTGAACTTAACTTGGTCTATTGGCTTCTTTACTTAACAAAACGTTGTCCAAAAGCTAAACTAGCAAGTTAAGACTTCTAAAAACACTAAATGGAGTATAACGGTCCATTTGATGCCTTAGGAATGCTCAATTCTATGAATCGACAAGTTTTTCATGTGTCGTGCCATTTTGAACTTAACTTGGTCTATTGGCTTCTTTACTTAATGAAACATTGTGCAAAAGCTAAACTAGCAAGTTAAGACTTCTAAAAACGCTAAATGGAGTATAACGATCCATTTGGATGCCTTAGGAATGCTCACTTCTGTGCATCGAAAAGTTTTTCATGTTTCGTGCCATTTTGAATTTAACTTGGTCCATTGGCTTCTTTACTTAACGAAACATTGTGCAAAAGCTAAACTAGCAAGTTAAGACTTCTAAAAACACTAAATGGAATATAACGGTCCATTTTGATGCCTTAGGAATGCTCAATTCTATGAATCGACAAGTTTTTCATGTTTCGTGCCATTTTGAACTTAACTTGTTCTATTGGCTTCTTTACCTAACGAAACGTTGTCCAAAAGCTAAACTAGCAAGTTAAGACTTCTAAGAACACTAAATAGAGTACAACGGTCGACTTTGATGCCTTAGGAATGCTCAACTCCATGCATAGACAAGTTTTTCACATTTCGTGCAATTGTGAACTTAACTTGGTCTATTGGCTTCTTTACCTAACGAAACGATGTCCAAAAGATAAACTAGCAAGTTAAGACTTCTAAGAACACTAAATAGAGTATAACGGTCTATTTTAATGCCTTAGGATTGCTCAATTCTATGCATGGACAAGTTTTTCACGTTTCGTAAAATTTTGAACTTAACTTGGTCTATTGGCTTCTTTACCTAACGAAACGTTTTCCAAAATCTAAACTAGCAAGTTAAGACTTCTAAGAACACTAAATAGAGTATAACGGTGCATTTTGATGCCTTAGGAATGCTCAATTCTATGCATGGACAAGTTTTCCACATTTCGTGTAATTTTGAACTTAACTTGGTCTATTAGCTTCTTTACCTATCGAAACGATGTCCAAATGCTAAACTAGCAAGTTAAGACTTCGAAGAACACTAAATAGAGTATAACAGTCCATTTTGATGCCTTAGGAATGCTCAATTCTATGCATAGACAAGTTTTTCACGTTTCGTGCAATTTTGAACTTACCTTGGTCTATTGGCTTCTTTACCTAACGAAACAATGTCCAAAAGCTAAACAAGTAAGTTAAGACTTCTAAGAACACTAAATAGAGTATAACGGTCCATTTTGATGCCTTAAGAATGCTCAATTCTATGCATGGACAAATTTTTCACGTTTCGTGCCATTTTGAACTTAACTTGGTCTATTGGCTTCTTTACCTAACGAAACGTTGTCCAAAAGCTAAACTAGCAAGTTAAGATTTCTAAAAACACTAAATTGAGTATAACGGTCCATTTTGATGCCTTAGGAATGCTCAATTCTATGCATCGAAAAGTTTTTCATGTTTCATGCCATTTTGAACTTAACTTGGTCTATTGGCTTCTTTACTTAACGAAACATTGTGCAAAAGCTAAACTAGCAAGTTAAGATTTCTAAAAACACTAAATGGAGTATAACGGTCCATTTTGATGCCTTAGGAATGCTCAATTCTGTGAATCGAAAAGTTTTTCATGTTTCGTGCCATTTTGAACTTAACTTGTTCTATTGGCTTCTTTACCTAACGAAACGTTGTCCAAAAGCTAAACTAGCAAGTTAAGACTTCTAAGAACACTAAATAGAGTATAACGGTCGACTTTGATGCCTTAGGAATGCTCAACTCCATGCATAGACAAGTTTTTCACATTTCGTGCAATTGTGAACTTAACTTGGTCTATTGGCTTCTTTACCTAACGAAACGATGTCCAAAAGATAAACTTGCAAGTTAAGACTTCTAACAACACTAAATAGAGTATAACGGTCTATTTTGATGCCTTAGGATTGCTCAATTCTATGCATGGACAAGTTTTTCACGTTTCGTGCAATTTTGAACTTAACTTGGTCTATTGGCTTCTTTACCTAACGAAACGTTTTCCAAAATCTAAACTTGCAACTTAAGACTTCTAAGAACACTAAATAGAGTATAACGGTGCATTTTGATGCCTTTGGAATGCTCTATTCTATGCATGGACAAGATTTCCACATTTCGTGTAATTTTGAACTTAACTTGGTCTATTGGCTTCTTTACCTATCAAAACGATGTCCAAATGCTAAACTAGCAAGTTAAGACTTCGAATAACAATAAATAGAGTATAAAAGTCCATTTTGATGCCTTAGGAATGCTCAATTCTATGCATAGACAAGTTTTTCACGTTTCGTGCAATTTTGAACTTACCTTGGTCTATTGGCTTCTTTGCCTAACGAAACGATGTCCAAAAGCTAAACAAGTAAGTTAAGACTTCTAAGAACACTAAATAGAGTATAACGGTCCATTTTGATGCCTTAAGAATGCTCAATTCTATGCATGGACAAATTTTTCACGTTTCGTGCCATTTTGAATTTAACTTGGTCTATTGGCTTCTTTACCTAACGAAACGTTGTCCAAAAGCTAAACTAGTAAGTTAAAACTTCTAAAAACACTAAATGGAGTATAACGGTCCATTTTGATGCCTTAGGAATGCTCAATTCTATGCATCGAAAAGTTTTTCATGTTTCGTGCCATTTTGAACTTAACTTGGTCTATTGGCTTCTTTACTTAACGAAACATTGTGCAAAACCTAAACTAGCAAGTTAAGACTTCTAAAAACACTAAATGGAGTATAACGGTCCATTTTGATGCCTTAGGAATGCTCAATTTTATGAATCGACAAGTTTTTCATGTTTCGTGCCATTTTGAACTTAACTTGTTCTATTGGCTTCTTTACCTAACGAAACGTTGTCCAAAAGCTAAACTAGCAAGTTAAGACTTCTAAGAACACTAAATAGAGTATAACGGTCGACTTTGATGCCTTAGGAATGCTCAACTCCATGCATAGACAAGTTTTTCACATTTCGTGCAATTGTGAACTTAACTTGGTCTATTGGCTTCTTTACCTAACGAAACGATGTCCAAAAGATAAACTAGCAAGTTAAGACTTCTAAGAACACTAAATAGAGTATAACGGTCTATTTTGATGCCTTAGGATTGGTCAATTCTATGCATGGACAAGTTTTTCACGTTTCGTGCAATTTTGAACTTAACTTGGTCTA
The DNA here is from genome assembly GCF_013401445.1 of Tripterygium wilfordii. Taxonomy (NCBI): domain Eukaryota; kingdom Viridiplantae; phylum Streptophyta; class Magnoliopsida; order Celastrales; family Celastraceae; genus Tripterygium; species Tripterygium wilfordii. The sequence continues at coordinate 7,017,938 of NC_052245.1, forward strand.
TTGGCTTCTTTACCTAACGAAACGTTTTCCAAAATCTAAACTAGCAACTTAAGACTTCTAAGAACACTAAATAGAGTATAACGGTGCATTTTGATGCCTTTGGAATGCTCAATTCTATGCATGGACAAGATTTCCACATTTCATGTAATTTTGAACTTAACTTGGTCTATTGGCTTCTTTACCTATCGAAACGATGTCCAAATGCTAAACTAGCAAGTTAAGACTTCGAAGAACAATAAATAGAGTATAACGGTCCATTTTGATGCCTTAGGAATGCTCAATTCTATGCATGGAAAAGTTTTTCATGTTTCGTGCCATTTTGAACTTAACTTGGTCTATTGGCTTCTTTACTTAACGAAACGTTGTGCAAAAGCTAAACTAGCAAGTCAAGACTTCTAAAAACACTAAATGGAGTATAACGGTCCATTTTGATGCCTTAGGAATGCTCAATTCTATGAATCGACAAGTTTTTCATGTTTCGTGTCATTTTGAACTTAACTTGTTCTATTGGCTTCTTTAGCTAACGAAACGTTGTCCAAAAGCTAAACTAGCAAGTTAAGACTTCTAAGAACACTAAATAGAGTATAACGGTCGACTTTGATGCCTTAGGAATGCTCAACTCCATGCATAGACAAGTTTTTCACATTTCGTGCAATTGTGAACTTAACTTGGTCTATTGGCTTCTTTATCTAACGAAACGATGTCCAAAGATAAACTAGCAAGTTAAGACTTCTAAGAACACTAAATAGAGTATAACGGTCTATTTTGATGCCTTGGGATTGCTCAATTCTATACATGGACAAGTTTTTCACGTTTCGTGCAATTTTGAACTTAACTTGGTCTATTGACTTCTTTACCTAACGAAACGTTTTCCAAAATCTAAACTAGCAAGTTAAGACTTCTAAGAACACTAAATAGAGTATAACGGTGCATTTTGATGCCTTTGGAATGCTCAATTCTATGCATGGACAAGATTTCCACATTTCGTGTAATTTTGAACTTAACTTGGTCTATTGGCTTCTTTACCTATCGAAACGATGTCCAAATGCTAAACTAGCAAGTTAAGACTTCGAAGAACAATAAATAGAGTATAACAGTCCATTTTGATGCCTTAGGAATGCTCAATTCTATGCATGGAAAAGTTTTTCATGTTTCGTGCCATTTTGAACTTAACTTGGTCTATTGGCTTCTTTACTTAACGAAACGTTGTGCAAAAGCTAAACTAGCAAGTCAAGACTTCTAAAAACACTAAATGGAGTATAACGGTCCATTTTGATGCCTTAGGAATGCTCAATTCTATGAATCGACAAGTTTTTCATGTTTCGTGTCATTTTGAACTTAACTTGTTCTATTGGCTTCTTTAGCTAACGAAACGTTGTCCAAAAGCTAAACTAGCAAGTTAAGACTTCTAAGAACACTAAATAGAGTATAACGGTCGACTTTGATGCCTTAGGAATGCTCAACTCCATGCATAGACAAGTTTTTCACATTTCGTGCAATTGTGAACTTAACTTGGTCTATTGGCTTCTTTATCTAACGAAACGATGTCCAAAGATAAACTAGCAAGTTAAGACTTCTAAGAACACTAAATAGAGTATAACGTCCTATTTTGATGCCTTGGGATTGCTCAATTCTATACATGGACAAGTTTTTCACGTTTCGTGCAATTTTGAACTTAACTTGGTCTATTGGCTTCTTTACCTAACGAAACGTTTTCCAAAATCTAAACTAGCAAGTTAAGACTTCTAAGAACACTAAATAGAGTATAACGGTGCATTTTGATGCCTTTGGAATGCTCAATTCTATGCATGGACAAGATTTCCACATTTCGTGTAATTTTGAACTTAACTTGGTCTATTGGCTTCTTTACCTATCGAAACGATGTCCAAATGCTAAACTAGCAAGTTAAGACTTCGAAGAACAATAAATAGAGTATAACAGTCCATTTTGATGCTTTAGGAATGCTCAATTCTATGCATAGACAAGTTTTTCACGTTTCGTGCAATTTTGAACTTACCTTGGTCTATTGGCTTCTTTACCTAACGAAACGATGTCCAAAAGCTAAACAAGTAAGTTAAGACTTCTAAGAACACTAAATAGAGTATAACGGTCCATTTTGATGCCTTAAGAATGCTCAATTCTATGCATGGACAAATTTTTCACATTTCGTACCATTTTGAACTTAACTTGGTCTATTGGCTTCTTTACCTAACGAAACGTTGTCCAAAAGCTAAACTAGCAAGTTAAGACTTCTAAAAACACTAAATGGAGTATAACGGTCCATTTTGATGCCTTAGGAATGCTCAATTCTATGCATGGAAAAGTTTTTCATGTTTCGTGCCATTTTGAACTTAACTTGGTCTATTGGCTTCTTTACTTAACGAAACGTTGTGCAAAAGCTAAACTAGCAAGTCAAGACTTCTAAAAACACTAAATGGAGTATAACGGTCCATTTTGATGCCTTAGGAATGCTCAATTCTATGAATCGACAAGGTTTTCATGTTTCGTGCCATTTTGAACTTAACTTGTTCTATTGGCTTCTTTACCTAACGAAACGTTGTCCAAAAGCTAAACTAGCAAGTTAAGACTTCTAAGAACACTAAATAGAGTATAACGGTCGACTTTGATGCCTTAGGAATGCTCAACTCCATGCACAGACAAGTTTTTCACATTTCGTGCAATTGTGAACTTTACTTGGTCTATTGGCTTGTTTATCTAACGAAACCATGTCCAAGAGATAAACTAGCAAGTTAAGACTTCTAAGAACACTAAATAGAGTATAACGGTCTATTTTGATGCCTTAGGATTGCTCAATTCTATGCATGGACAAGTTTTTCACGTTTCGTGCAATTTTGAACTTAACTTGGTCTATTGGCTTCTTTACCTAAAGAAACGTTTTCCAAAATCTAAACTAGCAAGTTAAGACTTCTAAGAACACTAAATAGAGTATAACTTTGCATTTTGATGCCTTAGGAATGCTCAATTCTATGCATGGACAAGTTTTCGACATTTTGTGTAATTTTGAACTTAACTTGGTCTATTGGCTTCTTTACCTATCGAAACGATGTCCAAATGCTAAACTAGCAAGTTAAGACTTCGAAGAACACCAAATAGAGTATAACTGTCCATTTTGATGCCTTAGGAATGCTCAATTCTATGCATAGACAAGTTTTCCACGTTTCGTGCAATTTTGAACTTACCTTGGTCTATTGGCTTCTTTACCTAACGAAACGATGTCCAAAAGCTAAACAAGTAAGTTAAGAATTCTAAGAACACTAAATAGAGTATAATGGTCCATTTTGATGCCTTAAGAATGCTCAATTCTATGCATGGACAAATTTTTCACGTTTCGTGCCATTTTGAACTTAACTTGGTCTATTGGCTTCTTTACCTAACGAAACGTTGTCCAAAAGCTAAACTAGCAAGTTAAGACTTCTAAAAACACTAAATGGGGTATAACGGTCCATTTTGATGCCTTAGGAATGCTCAATTCTATGAATCGACAAGTTTTTCATGTTTCATGCCATTTTGAACTTAACTTGTTCTATTGGCTTCTTTACCTAACGAAACGTTGTCCAAAAGCTAAACTAGCAAGTTAAGACTTCTAAGAACACTAAATAGAGTATAACGGTCAACTTTGATGCCTTAGGAATGCTCAACTCCATGCATAGACAAGTTTTTCACATTTCGTGCAATTGTGAACTTAACTTGGTCTATTGGCTTCTTTACCTAACGAAACGATGTCCAAAAGATAAACTAGCAAGTTAAGATTTCTAAGAACACTAAATAGAGTATAACGGTCTATTTTGATGCCTTAGGATTGCTCAATTCTATGCATGGACAAGTTTTTCACGTTTCGTGCAAGTTTGAACTTAACTTGGTCTATTGGCTTCTTTACCTAACGAAACGTTTTCCAAAATCTAAACTAGCAAGCTAAGACTTCTAAGAACACTAAATAGAGTATAACGGTGCATTTTGATGCCTTAGGAATGCTCAATTCTATGCATGGACAAGTTTTCCACATTTCGTGTAATTTTGAACTTAACTTGGTCTATTGGCTTCTTTACCTATCGAAACGATGTCCAAATGCTAAACTAGCAAGTTAAGACTTCGAAGAACACTAAATAGAGTATAACAGTCCATTTTGATGCCTTAGGAATGCTCAATTCTATGCATAGACAAGTTTTTCACGTTTCGTGCAATTTTGAACTTACCTAGGTCTATTGGCTTCTTTACCTAACGAAACAATGTCCAAAAGCTAAACAAGTAAGTTAAGACTTCTAAGAACACTAAATAGAGTATAACGGTCCATTTTTATGCCTTAAGAATGCTCAATTCTATGCATGGACAAATTTTTCACGTTTCGTGCCATTTTGAACTTAGCTTGGTCTATTGGCTTCTTTACCTAACGAAACGTTGTCCAAAAGCTAAACTAGCAAGTTAAGACTTCTAAAAACACTAAATTGAGTATAACGGTCCATTTTGATGCCTTAGGAATGCTCAATTCTATGCATCGAAAAGTTTTTCATGTTTCATGCCATTTTGAACTTAACTTGGTCTATTGGCTTCTTTACTTAACGAAACATTGTGCAAAAGCTAAACTAGCAAGTTAAGATTTCTAAAAACACTAAATGGAGTATAACGGTCCATTTTGATGCCTTAGGAATGCTCAATTCTTTGAATCGAAAAGTTTTTCATGTTTCGTCTCATTTTGAACTTAACTTGTTCTATTGGCTTCTTTACCTAACGAAACGTTGTCCAAAAGCTAAACTAGCAAGTTAAGACTTCTAAGAACACTAAATAGAGTATAACGGTCGACTTTGATGCCTTAGGAATGCTCAACTCCATGCATAGACAAGTTTTTCACATTTCGTGCAATTGTGAACTTAACTTGGTCTATTGGCTTCTTTACCTAACGAAACGATGTCCAAAAGATAAACTAGCAAGTTAAGACTTCTAAGAACACTAAATAGAGTATAACGGTCTATTTTGATGCCTTAGGATTGGTCAATTCTATGCATGGACAAGTTTTTCACGTTTCATGGAATTTTGAACTTAACTTGGTCTATTGGCTTCTTTACCTAACGAAACGTTTTCCAAAATCTAAAATAGCAACTTAAGACTTCTAAGAACACTAAATAGAGTATAACGGTGCATTTTGATGCCTTTGGAATGCTCAATTCTATGCATGGACAAGATTTCCACATTTCATGTAATTTTGAACTTAACTTGGTCTATTGGCTTCTTTACCTATCGAAACGATGTCCAAATGCTAAACTAGCAAGTTAAGACTTCGAAGAACAATAAATAGAGTATAACAGTCCATTTTGATGCCTTAGGAATGCTCAATTCTATGCATGGAAAAGTTTTTCATGTTTCGTGCCATTTTGAACTTAACTTGGTCTACTGGCTTCTTTACTTAACGAAACGTTGTGCAAAAGCTAAACTAGCAAGTCAAGACTTCTAAAAACACTAAATGGAGTATAACGGTCCATTTTGATGCCTTAGGAATGCTCAATTCTATGAATCGACAAGTTTTTCATGTTTCGTGTCATTTTGAACTTAACTTGTTCTATTGGCTTCTTTAGCTAACGAAACGTTGTCCAAAAGCTAAACTAGCAAGTTAAGACTTCTAAGAACACTAAATAGAGTATAACGGTCGACTTTGATGCCTTAGGAATGCTCAACTCCATGCATAGACAAGTTTTTCACATTTCGTGCAATTGTGAACTTAACTTGGTCTATTGGCTTCTTTATCTAACAAAACGATGTCCAAAGATAAACTAGCAAGTTAAGACTTCTAAGAACACTAAATAGAGTATAACGGTCTATTTTGATGCCTTGGGATTGCTCAATTCTATACATGGACAAGTTTTTCACGTTTCGTGCAATTTTGAACTTAACTTGGTCTATTGGCTTCTTTACCTAACGAAACGTTTTCCAAAATCTAAACTAGCAAGTTAAGACTTCTAAGAACACTAAATAGAGTATAACGGTGCATTTTGATGCCTTTGGAATGCTCAATTCTATGCATGGACAAGATTTCCACATTTCGTGTAATTTTGAACTTAACTTGGTCTATTGGCTTCTTTACCTATCGAAACGATGTCCAAATGCTAAACTAGCAAGTTAAGACTTCGAAGAACAATAAATAGAGTATAACAGTCCATTTTGATGCTTTAGGAATGCTCAATTCTATGCATAGACAAGTTTTTCACGTTTCGTGCAATTTTGAACTTACCTTGGTCTATTGGCTTCTTTACCTAACGAAACGATGTCCAAAAGCTAAACAAGTAAGTTAAGACTTCTAAGAACACTAAATAGAGTATAACGGTCCATTTTGATGCCTTAAGAATGCTCAATTCTATGCATGGACAAATTTTTCACATTTCGTACCATTTTAAACTTAACTTGGTCTATTGGCTTCTTTACCTAACGAAACGTTGTCCAAAAGCTAAACTAGCAAGTTAAGACTTCTAAAAACACTAAATGGAGTATAACGGTCCATTTTGATGCCTTAGGAATGCTCAATTCTATGCATGGAAAAGTTTTTCATGTTTCGTGCCATTTTGAACTTAACTTGGTCTATTGGCTTCTTTACTTAACGAAACGTTGTGCAAAAGCTAAACTAGCAAGTCAAGACTTCTAAAAACACTAAATGGAGTATAACGGTCCATTTTGATGCCTTAGGAATGCTCAATTCTATGAATCGACAAGGTTTTCATGTTTCGTGCCATTTTGAACTTAACTTGTTCTATTGGGTTCTTTACCTAACGAAACGTTGTCCAAAAGCTAAACTAGCAAGTTAAGACTTCTAAGAACACTAAATAGAGTATAACGGTCGACTTTGATGCCTTAGGAATGCTCAACTCCATGCACAGACAAGTTTTTCACATTTCGTGCAATTGTGAACTTTACTTGGTCCATTGGCTTGTTTATCTAACGAAACCATGTCCAAGAGATAAACTAGCAAGTTAAGACTTCTAAGAACACTAAATAGAGTATAACGGTCTATTTTGATGCCTTAGGATTGCTCAATTCTATGCATGGACAAGTTTTTCACGTTTCGTGCAATTTTGAACTTAACTTGGTCTATTGGCTTCTTTACCTAAAGAAACGTTTTCCAAAATCTAAACTAGCAAGTTAAGACTTCTAAGAACACTAAATAGAGTATAACTTTGCATTTTGATGCCTTAGGAATGCTCAATTCTATGCATGGACAAGTTTTCCACATTTTGTGTAATTTTGAACTTAACTTGGTCTATTGGCTTCTTTACCTATCGAAACGATGTCCAAATGCTAAACTAGCAAGTTAAGACTTCGAAGAACACCAAATAGAGTATAACTGTCCATTTTGATGCCTTAGGAATGCTCAATTCTATGCATAGACAAGTTTTCCACGTTTCGTGCAATTTTGAACTTACCTTGGTCTATTGGCTTCTTTACCTAACGAAACGATGTCCAAAAGCTAAACAAGTAAGTTAAGAATTCTAAGAACACTAAATAGAGTATAACGGTCCATTTTGATGCCTTAAGAATGCTCAATTCTATGCATGGACAAATTTTTCACGTTTCGTGCCATTTTGAACTTAACTTGGTCTATTGGCTTCTTTACCTAACGAAACGTTGTCCAAAAGCTAAACTAGCAAGTTAAGACTTCTAAAAACACTAAATGGGGTATAACGGTCCATTTTGATGCCTTAGGAATGCTCAATTCTATGAATCGACAAGTTTTTCATGTTTCATGCCATTTTGAACTTAACTTGTTCTATTGGCTTCTTTACCTAACGAAACGTTGTCCAAAAGCTAAACTAGCAAGTTAAGACTTCTAAGAACACTAAATAGAGTATAACGGTCAACTTTGATGCCTTAGGAATGCTCAACTCCATGCATAGACAAGTTTTTCACATTTCGTGCAATTGTGAACTTAACTTGGTCTATTGGCTTCTTTACCTAACGAAACGATGTCCAAAAGATAAACTAGCAAGTTAAGATTTCTAAGAACACTAAATAGAGTATAACGGTCTATTTTGATGCCTTAGGATTGCTCAATTCTATGCATGGACAAGTTTTTCACGTTTCGTGCAAGTTTGAACTTAACTTGGTCTATTGGCTTCTTTACCTAACGAAACGTTTTCCAAAATCTAAACTAGCAAGCTAAGACTTCTAAGAACACTAAATAGAGTATAACGGTGCATTTTGATGCCTTAGGAATGCTCAATTCTATGCATGGACAAGTTTTCCACATTTCGTGTAATTTTGAACTTAACTTGGTCTATTGGCTTCTTTACCTATCGAAACGATGTCCAAATGCTAAACTAGCAAGTTAAGACTTCGAAGAACACTAAATAGAGTATAACAGTCCATTTTGATGCCTTAGGAATGCTCAATTCTATGCATAGACAAGTTTTTCACGTTTCGTGCAATTTTGAACTTACCTAGGTCTATTGGCTTCTTTACCTAACGAAACAATGTCCAAAAGCTAAACAAGTAAGTTAAGACTTCTAAGGACACTAAATAGAGTATAACGGTCCATTTTTATGCCTTAAGAATGCTCAATTCTATGCATGGACAAATTTTTCACGTTTCGTGCCATTTTGAACTTAGCTTGGTCTATTGGCTTCTTTACCTAACGAAACGTTGTCCAAAAGCTAAACTAGCAAGTTAAGACTTCTAAAAACACTAAATTGAGTATAACGGTCCATTTTGATGCCTTAGGAATGCTCAATTCTATGCATCGAAAAGTTTTTCATGTTTCATGCCATTTTGAACTTAACTTGGTCTATTGGCTTCTTTACTTAACGAAACATTGTGCAAAAGCTAAACTAGCAAGTTAAGATTTCTAAAAACACTAAATGGAGTATAACGGTCCATTTTGATGCCTTAGGAATGCTCAATTCTTTGAATCGAAAAGTTTTTCATGTTTCGTCTCATTTTGAACTTAACTTGTTCTATTGGCTTCTTTACCTAACGAAACGTTGTCCAAAAGCTAAACTAGCAAGTTAAGACTTCTAAGAACACTAAATAGAGTATAACGGTCGACTTTGATGCCTTAGGAATGCTCAACTCCATGCATAGACAAGTTTTTCACATTTCGTGCAATTGTGAACTTAACTTGGTCTATTGGCTTCTTTACCTAACGAAACGATGTCCAAAAGATAAACTAGCAAGTTAAGACTTCTAAGAACACTAAATAGAGTATAACGGTCTATTTTGATGCCTTAGGATTGGTGAATTCTATGCATGGACAAGTTTTTCACGTTTCATGGAATTTTGAACTTAACTTGGTCTATTGGCTTCTTTACCTAACGAAACGTTTTCCAAAATCTAAACTAGCAACTTAAGACTTCTAAGAACACTAAATAGAGTATAACGGTGCATTTTGATGCCTTTGGAATGCTCAATTCTATGCATGGACAAGATTTCCACATTTCATGTAATTTTGAACTTAACTTGGTCTATTGGCTTCTTTACCTATCGAAACGATGTCCAAATGCTAAACTAGCAAGTTAAGACTTCGAAGAACAATAAATAGAGTATAACAGTCCATTTTGATGCCTTAGGAATGCTCAATTCTATGCATGGAAAAGTTTTTCATGTTTCGTGCAATTTTGAACTTAACTTGGTCTATTGGCTTCTTTACCTAACGAAACGTTGTCCAAAAGCTAAACTAGCAAGTTAAGACTTCTAAGAACACTAAATAGAGTATAACGGTCGACTTTGATGCCTTAGGAATGCTCAACTCCATGCATAGACAAGTTTTTCACATTTCGTGCAATTGTGAACTTAACTTGGTCTATTGGCTTCTTTACCTAACGAAACGATGTCCAAAAGATAAACTAGCAAGTTAAGATTTCTAAGAACACTAAATAGAGTATAACGGTCTATTTTGATGCCTTAGGATTGCTCAATTCTATGCATGGACAAGTTTTTCACGTTTCGTGCAAGTTTGAACTTAACTTGGTCTATTGGCTTCTTTACCTAACGAAACGTTTTCCAAAATCTAAACTAGCAAGCTAAGACTTCTAAGAACACTAAATAGAGTATAACGGTGCATTTTGATGCCTTAGGAATGCTCAATTCTATGCATGGACAAGTTTTCCACATTTCGTGTAATTTTGAACTTAACTTGGTCTATTGGCTTCTTTACCTATCAAAACGATGTCCAAATGCTAAACTAGCAAGTTAAGACTTCGAAGAACACTAAATAGAGTATAACAGTCCATTTTGATGCCTTAGGAATGCTCAATTCTATGCATAGACAAGTTTTTCACGTTTCGTGCAATTTTGAACTTACCTTGGTCTATTGGCTTCTTTACCTAACGAAACAATGTCCAAAAGCTAAACAAGTAAGTTAAGACTTCTAAGAACACTAAATACAGTATAACGGTCCATTTTGATGCCTTAAGAATGCTCAATTCTATGCATGGACAAATTTTTCACGTTTCGTGCCATTTTGAACTTAACTTGGTCTATTGGCTTCTTTACCTAACGAAACGTTGTCCAAAAGCTAAACTAGCAAGTTAAGACTTCTAAAAACACTAAATTGAGTATAACGGTCCATTTTGATGCCTTAGGAATGCTCAATTCTATGCATCGAAAAGTTTTTCATGTTTCATGCCATTTTGAACTTAACTTGGTCTATTGGCTTCTTTACTTAACGAAACATTGTGCAAAAGCTAAACTAGCAAGTTAAGATTTCTAAAAACACTAAATGGAGTATAACGGTCCATTTTGATGCCTTTGGAATGCTCAATTCTATGAATCGAAAAGTTTTTCATGTTTCGTGCCATTTTGAACTTAACTTGTTCTATTGGCTTCTTTACCTAAAGAAACGTTGTCCAAAAGCTAAACTAGCAAGTTAAGACTTTTAAGAACACTAAATAGAGTATAACGGTCGACTTTGATGCCTTAGGAATGCTCAACTCCATGCATAGACAAGTTTTTCACTTTTCGTGCAATTGTGAACTTAACTTGGTCTATTGGCTTCTTTACCTAACGAAACGATGTCCAAAAGATAAACTAGCAAGTTAAGACTTCTAAGAACACTAAATAGAGTATAACGGTCTATTTTGATGCCTTAGGATTGGTCAATTCTATGCATGGACAAGTTTTTCACGTTTCGTGCAATTTTGAACTTAACTTGGTCTATTGGCTTCTTTACCTAACGAAACGTTTTCCAAAATCTAAACTAGCAACTTAAGACTTCTAAGAACACTAAATAGAGTATAACGGTGCATTTTGATGCCTTTGGAATGCTCAATTCTATGCATGGACAAGATTTCCACATTTCATGTAATTTTGAACTTAACTTGGTCTATTGGCTTCTTTACCTATCGAAACGATGTCCAAATGCTAAACTAGCAAGTTAAGACTTCGAAGAACAATAAATAGAGTATAACAGTCCATTTTGATGCCTTAGGAATGCTCAATTCTATGAATCGAAAAGTTTTTCATGTTTCGTGCCATTTTTAACTTAACTTGTTCTATTGGCTTCTTTACCTAACGAAACGTTGTCCAAAAGCTAAACTAGCAAGTTAAGACTTCTAAGAACACTAAATAGAGTATAACGGTCGACTTTGATGCCTTAGGAATGCTCAACTCCATGCATAGACAAGTTTTTCACATTTCGTGCAATTGTGAACTTAACTTGGTCTATTGGCTTCTTTACCTAACGAAACGATGTCCAAAAGATAAACTAGCAAGTTAAGACTTCTAAGAACACTAAATAGAGTATAACGGTCGACTTTGATGCCTTAGGAATGATCAACTCCATGCATAGACAAGTTTTTCACATTTCGTGCAATTGTGAACTTAACTTGGTCTATTGGCTTCTTTATCTAACGAAACGATGTCCAAAGATAAACTAGCAAGTTAAGACTTCTAAGAACACTAAATAGAGTATAACGGTCTATTTTGATGCCTTATGATTGCTCAATTCTATACATGGACAAGTTTTTCACGTTTCGTGCAATTTTGAACTTAACTTGGTCTATTGGCTTCTTTACCTAACGAAACGTTTTCCAAAATCTAAACTAGCAAGTTAAGACTTCTAAGAACACTAAATAGAGTATAACGGTGCATTTTGATGCCTTAGGAATGCTCAATTCTATGCATGGACAAGTTTTCCACATTTCGTGTAATTTTGAACTTAACTTGGTCTATTGGCTTCCTTACCTATCGAAACGATGTCCTAATGCTAAACTAGCAAGTTAAGACTTCGAAGAACACTAAATAGAGTATAACTGTCCATTTTGATGCCTTAGGAATGCTCAATTCTATGCATAGACAAGTTTTCCACGTTTCGTGCAATTTTGAACTTACCTTGGTCTAATGGGGTCTTTACCTAACGAAACGATGTCCAAAAGCTAAACAAGTAAGTTAAGACTTCTAAGAACACTAAATAGAGTATAACGGTCCATTTTGATGCCTTAAGAATGCTCAATTCTATGCATCGACAAGTTTTTCATGTTTCGTGCCATTTTGAACTTAACTTGTTCTATTGGCTTCTTTACTTAACGAAACGTTGTCCAAAAGCTAAACTAGCAAGTTAAGACTTCTAAGAACACTAAATAGAGTATAACGGTCGACTTTGATGCCTTAGGAATGCTCAACTCCATGCATAGACAAGTTTTTCACATTTCGTGCAATTGTGAACTTAACTTGGTCTATTGGCTTCTTTACCTAACGAAACGATGTCCAAAAGATAAACTAGCAAGTTAAGACTTTTAAGAACACTAAATAGAGTATAACAGTCTATTTTGATGTTTTAGGATTGCTCAATTCTATGCATGGACAAGTTTTTCACGTTTCGTGCCATTTTGAACTTAACTTGGTCTATTGGCTTCTTTACCTAACGAAACGTTGTCCAAAAGCTAAACTAGCAAGTTAAGACTTCTAAAAACACTAAATTGAGTATAACGGTCCAATTTGATGCCTTAGGAATGCTCAATTCTATGCATCGAAAAGTTTTTCATGTTTCATGCCATTTTGAACTTAACTTGGTCTATTGGCTTCTTTACTTAACGAAACATTGTGCAAAAGCTAAACTAGCAAGTTAAGATTTCTAAAAACACTAAATGGAGTATAACGGTCCATTTTGATGCCTTAGGAATGCTCAATTCTATGAATCGAAAAGTTTTTCATGTTTCGTGCCATTTTGAACTTAACTTGTTCTATTGGCTTCTTTACCTAACGAAACGTTGTCCAAAAGCTAAACTAGCAAGTTAAGACTTCTAAGAACACTAAATAGAGTATAACGGTCGACTTTGATGCCTTAGGAATGCTCAACTCCATGCATAGACAAGTTTTTCACATTTCGTGCAATTGTGAACTTAACTTGGTCTATTGGCTTCTTTACCTAACGAAACGATGTCCAAAAGATAAACTAGCAAGTTAAGATTTCTAAGAACACTAAATAGAGTATAACGGTCTATTTTGATGCCTTAGGATTGCTCAATTCTATGCATGGACAAGTTTTTCACGTTTCGTGCAATTTTGAACTTAACTTGGTCTATTGGCTTCTTTACCTAACGAAACGTTTTCCAAAATCTAAACTAGCAACTTAAGACTTCTAAGAACACTAAATAGAGTATATTGGTGCATTTTGATGCCTTTGGAATGCTCAATTCTATGCATGGACAAGATTTCCACATTTCATGTAATTTTGAACTTAACTTGGTCTATTGGCTTCTTTACCTATCGAAACGATGTCCAAATGCTAAACTAGCAAGTTAAGACTTCGAAGAACAATAAATAGAGTATAACAGTCCATTTTGATGCCTTAGGAATGCTCAATTCTATGAATCGAAAAGTTTTTCATGTTTCGTGCCATTTTGAACTTAACTTGTTCTATTGGCTTCTTTACCTAACGAAACGTTGTCCAAAAGCTAAACTAGCAAGTTAAGACTTCTAAGAACACTAACTAGAGTATAACGGTCGACTTTGATGCCTTAGGAATGCTCAACTCCATGCATAGACAAGTTTTTCACATTTCGTGCAATTGTGAACTTAACTTGGTCTATTGGCTTCTTTACCTAACGAAACGATGTCCAAAAGATAAACTAGCAAGTTAAGACTTCTAAGAACACTAAATAGAGTATAACGGTCGACTTTGATGCCTTAGGAATGATCAACTCCATGCATAGACAAGTTTTTCACATTTCGTGCAATTGTGAACTTAACTTGGTCTATTGGCTTCTTTATCTAACGAAACGATGTCCAAAGATAAACTAGCAAGTTAAGACTTCTAAGAACACTAAATAGAGTATAACGGTCTATTTTGATGCCTTAGGATTGCTCAATTCTATACATGGACAAGTTTTTCACGTTTCGTGCAATTTTGAACTTAACTTGGTCTATTGGCTTCTTTACCTAACGAAACGTTTTCCAAAATCTAAACTAGCAAGTTAAGACTTCTAAGAACACTAAATAGAGTATAACGGTGCATTTTGATGCCTTAGGAATGCTCAATTCTATGCATGGACAAGTTTTCCACATTTCGTGTAATTTTGAACTTAACTTGGTCTATTGGCTTCTTTACCTATCGAAACGATGTCCTAATGCTAAACTAGCAAGTTAAGACTTCGAAGAACACTAAATAGAGTATAACTGTCCATTTTGACGCCTTAGGAATGCTCAATTCTATGCATAGACAAGTTTTCCACGTTTCGTGCAATTTTGAACTTACCTTGGTCTATTGGCTTCTTTACCTAACGAAACGATGTCCAAAAGCTAAACAAGTAAGTTAAGACTTCTAAGAACACTAAATAGAGTATAACGGTCCATTTTGATGCCTTAAGAATGCTCAATTCTATGCATCGACAAGTTTTTCATGTTCCGTGCCATTTTGAACTTAACTTGTTCTATTGGCTTCTTTACTTAACGAAACGTTGTCCAAAAGCTAAACTAGCAAGTTAAGACTTCTAAGAACACTAAATAGAGTATAACGGTCGACTTTGATGCCTTAGGAATGCTCAACTCCATGCATAGACAAGTTTTTCACATTTCGTGCAATTGTGAACTTAACTTGGTCTATTGGCTTCTTTACCTAACGAAACGTTTTCCAAAATCTAAACTAGCAACTTAAGACTTCTAAGAACACTAAATAGAGTATATTGGTGCATTTTGATGCCTTTGGAATGCTCAATTCTATGCATGGACAAGATTTCCACATTTCATGTAATTTTGAACTTAACTTGGTCTATTGGCTTCTTTACCTATCGAAACGATGTCCAAATGCTAAACTAGCAAGTTAAGACTTCGAAGAACAATAAATAGAGTATAACAGTCCATTTTGATGCCTTAGGAATGCTCAATTCTATGAATCGAAAAGTTTTTCATGTTTCGTGCCATTTTTAACTTAACTTGTTCTATTGGCTTCTTTACCTAACGAAACGTTGTCCAAAAGCTAAACTAGCAAGTTAAGACTTCTAAGAACACTAAATAGAGTATAACGGTCGACTTTGATGCCTTAGGAATGCTCAACTCCATGCATAGACAAGTTTTTCACATTTCGTGCAATTGTGAACTTAACTTGGTCTATTGGCTTCTTTACCTAACGAAACGATGTCCAAAAGATAAACTAGCAAGTTAAGACTTCTAAGAACACTAAATAGAGTATAACGGTCGACTTTGATGCCTTAGGAATGATCAACTCCATGCATAGACAAGTTTTTCACATTTCGTGCAATTGTGAACTTAACTTGGTCTATTGGCTTCTTTATCTAACGAAACGATGTCCAAAGATAAACTAGTAAGTTAAGACTTCTAAGAACACTAAATAGAGTATAACGGTCTATTTTGATGCCTTATGATTGCTCAATTCTATACATGGACAAGTTTTTCACGTTTCGTGCAATTTTGAACTTAACTTGGTCTATTGGCTTCTTTACCTAACGAAACGTTTTCCAAAATCTAAACTAGCAAGTTAAGACTTCTAAGAACACTAAATAGAGTATAACGGTGCATTTTGATGCCTTAGGAATGCTCAATTCTATGCATGGACAAGTTTTCCACATTTCGTGTAATTTTGAACTTAACTTGGTCTATTGGCTTCTTTACCTATCGAAACGATGTCCAAATGCTAAACTAGCAAGTTAAGACTTCGAAGAACAATAAATAGAGTATAACAGTCCATTTTGATGCTTTAGGAATGCTCAATTCTATGCATAGACAAGTTTTTCAAGTTTCGTGCAATTTTGAACTTACCTTGGTCTATTGGCTTCTTTACCTAACGAAACGATGTCCAAAAGCTAAACAAGTAAGTTAAAACTTCTAAGAACACTAAATAGAGTATAACGGTCCATTTTGATGCCTTAAGAATGCTCAATTCTATGCATGGACAAATTTTTCACGTTTCGTACCATTTTGAACTTAACTTGGTCTATTGGCTTCTTTACCTAACGAAACGTTGTCCAAAAGCTAAACTAGCAAGTTTAGACTTCTAAAAACACTAAATGGAGTATAACGGTCCATTTTGATGCCTTAGGAATGCTCAATTCTATGCATGGAAAAGTTTTTCATGTTTCGTGCCATTTTGAACTTAACTTGGTCTATTGGCTTCTTTACTTAACGAAACGTTGTGCAAAAGCTAAACTAGCAAGTCAAGACTTGTAAAAACACTAAATGGAGTATAACGGTCCATTTTGATGCCTTAGGAATGCTCAATTCTATGAATCGACAAGGTTTTCATGTTTCGTGCCATTTTGAACTTAACTTGTTCCATTGGCTTCTTTACCTAACGAAACGTTGTCCAAAAGCTAGACTAGCAAGTTAAGACTTCTAATAACACTAAATAGAGTATAACGGTCGACTTTGATGCCTTAGGATGGCTCAACGCCATGCATAGACAAGTTTTTCACATTTCGTGCAATTGTGAACTTTACTTGGTCTATTGGCTTGTTTATCTAACGAAACGATGTCCAAGAGATAAACTAGCAAGTTAAGACTTCTAAGAACACTAAATAGAGTATAACGGTCTATTTTGATGCCTTAGGATTGCTCAATTCTATGCATGGACAAGTTTTTCACGTTTCGTGCAATTTTGAACTTAACTTGGTCTATTGGCTTCTTTACCTAACGAAACGTTTTCCAAAATCTAAACTAGCAAGTTAAGACTTCTAAGAACACTAAATAGAGTATAACTTTTCATTTTGATGCCTTAGGAATGCTCAATTCTATGCATGGACAAGTTTTCCACATTTTGTGTAATTTTGAACTTAACTTGGTCTATTGGCTTCTTTACCTATCGAAACGATGTCCAAATGCTAAACTAGCAAGTTAAGACTTCGAAGAACACTAAATAGAGTATAACAGTCCATTTTGATGCCTTAGGAATGCTCAATTCTATGCATAGACAAGTTTTCCACGTTTCGTGCAATTTTGAATTTACCTTGGTCTATTGGCTTCTTTGCCTAACGAAACGATGTCCAGAAGCTAAACAAGTAAGTTAAGACTTCTAAGAACACTAAATAGAGTATAACGGTCCATTTTGATGCCTTAGGAATGCTCAATTCTATACATGGACAAATTTTTCACGTTTCGTGCCATTTTAAACTTAACTTGGTCTATTGGCTTCTTTACCTAACGAAACGTTGTCCAAAAGCTAAACTAGCAAGTTAAGACTTCTAAAAACACTAAATGGAGTATAACGGTCCATTTTGATGCCTTAGGATTGCTCAATTCTATGCATGGACAAGTTTTTCACGTTTCGTGCAATTTTGAACTTAACTTGGTCTATTGGCTTCTTTACCTAACGAAACGTTGTCCAAAAGCTAAACTAGCAAGTTAAGACTTCTAAAAACACTAAATGGAGTATAACGGTCCATTTTGATGCCTTAGGAATGCTCAATTCTATGAATCGACAAGTTTTTCATGTTTCGTGCCATTTTGAACTTAACTTGTTCTATTGGCTTCTTTACCTAACGAAACGTTGTCCAAAAGCTAAACTAGCAAGTTAAGACTTCTAAGAACACTAAATAGAGTATAACGGTCGACTTTGATGCCTTAGGAATGCTCAACTCCATGCATAGACAAGTTTTTCACATTTCGTGCAATTGTGAACTTAACTTGGTCTATTGGCTTCTTTACCTAACGAAAAGATGTCCAAAAGATAAACTAGCAAGTTAAGATTTCTAAGAACACTAAATAGAGTATAACGGTCTATTTTGATGCCTTAGGATTGCTCAATTCTATGCATGGACAAGTTTTTCACGTTTCGTGCAAGTTTGAACTTAACTTGGTCTATTGGCTTCTTTACCTAACGAAACGTTTTCCAAAATCTAAACTAGCAAGTTAAGACTTCTAAGAACACTAAATAGAGTATAACGGTGCATTCTGATGCCTTAGGAATGCTCAATTCTATGCATGGACAAGTTTTCCACATTTCGTGTAATTTTGAACTTAACTTGGTCTATTGGCTTCTTTACCTATCGAAACGATGTCCAAATGCTAAACTAGCAAGTTAAGACTTCGAAGAACACTAAATAGAGTATAACAGTCCATTTTGATGCCTTAGGAATGCTCAATTCTATGCATAGACAAGTTTTTCACGTTTCGTGCAATTTTGAACTTACCTTGGTCTATTGGCTTCTTTACCTAACGAAACCATGTCCAAAAGCTAAACAAGTAAGTTAAGACTTCTAAGAACACTAAATAGAGTATAACGGTCCATTTTGATGCCTTAAGAATGCTCAATTCTATGCATGGACAAATTTTTCACGTTTCGTGCCATTTTGAACTTAACTTGGTCTATTGGCTTCTTTACCTAACGAAACGTTGTCCAAAAGCTAAACTAGCAAGTTAAGACTTCTAAAAACACTAAATTGAGTATAACGGTCCATTTTGATGCCTTAGGAATGCTCAATTCTATGCATCGAAAAGTTTTTCATGTTTCATGCCATTTTGAACTTAACTTGGTCTATTGGCTTCTTTACTTAACGAAACATTGTGCAAAAGCTAAACTAGCAAGTTAAGATTTCTAAAAACACTAAATGGAGTATAACGGTCCATTTTGATGCCTTAGGAATGCTTAATTCTATGAATCGAAAAGTTTTTCATGTTTCGTGCCATTTTGAACTTAACTTGTTCTATTGGCTTCTTTACCTAACGAAACGTTGTCCAAAAGCTAAACTAGCAAGTTAAGACTTCTAAGAACACTAAATAGAGTATAACGGTCGACTTTGATGCCTTAGGAATGCTCAACTCCATGCATAGACAAGTTTTTCACATTTCGTGCAATTGTGAACTTAACTTGGTCTATTGGCTTCTTTACCTAACGAAACGATGTCCAAAAGATAAACTAGCAAGTTAAGACTTCTAAGAACACTAAATAGAGTATAACGGTCTATTTTGATGCCTTAGGATTGGTCAATTCTATGCATGGACAAGTTTTTCACGTTTCGTGCAATTTTGAACTTAACTTGGTCTATTGGCTTCTTTACCTAACGAAACGTTTTCCAAAATCTAAACTAGCAAGTTAAGACTTCTAAGAACACTAAATAGAGTATAACGGTGCATTCTGATGCCTTAGGAATGCTCAATTCTATGCATGGACAAGTTTTCCACATTTCGTGTAATTTTGAACTTAACTTGGTCTATTGGCTTCTTTACCTATCGAAACGATGTCCAAATGCTAAACTAGCAAGTTAAGACTTCGAAGAACACTAAATAGAGTATAACAGTCCATTTTGATGCCTTAGGAATGCTCAATTCTATGCATAGACAAGTTTTTCACGTTTCGTGCAATTTTGAACTTACCTTGGTCTATTGGCTTCTTTACCTAACGAAACAATGTCCAAAAGCTAAACAAGTAAGTTAAGACTTCTAAGAACACTAAATAGAGTATAACGGTCCATTTTGATGCCTTAAGAATGCTCAATTCTATGCATGGACAAATTTTTCACGTTTCGTGCCATTTTGAACTTAACTTGGTCTATTGGCTTCTTTACCTAACGAAACGTTGTCCAAAAGCTAAACTAGCAAGTTAAGACTTCTAAAAACACTAAATTGAGTATAACGGTCCATTTTGATGCCTTAGGAATGCTCAATTCTATGCATCGAAAAGTTTTTCATGTTTCATGCCATTTTGAACTTAACTTGGTCTATTGGCTTCTTTACTTAACGAAACATTGTGCAAAAGCTAAACTAGCAAGTTAAGATTTCTAAAAACACTAAATGGAGTATAACGGTCCATTTTGATGCCTTAGGAATGCTCAATTCTATGAATCGAAAAGTTTTTCATGTTTCATGCCATTTTGAACTTAACTTGTTCTATTGGCTTCTTTACCTAACGAAACGTTGTCCAAAAGATAAACTAGCAAGTTAAGACTTCTAAGAACACTAAATAGAGTATAACGGTCGACTTTGATGCCTTAGGAATGCTCAACTCCATGCATAGACAAGTTTTTCACATTTCGTGCAATTGTGAACTTAACTTGGTCTATTGGCTTCTTTACCTAACGAAACGATGTCCAAAAGATAAACTAGCAAGTTAAGACTTCTAAGAACACTAAATAGAGTATAACGGTCTATTTTGATGTCTTAGGATTGCTCAATTCTATGCATGGACAAGTTTTTCACGTTTTGTGCAATTTTGAACTTAACTTGGTCTATTGGCTTCTTTACCTAACGAAACGTTTTCCAAAATCTAAACTAGCAAGTTAAGACTTCTAAGAACACTAAATAGAGTATAACGGTGCATTCTGATGCCTTAGGAATGCTCAATTCTTTGCATGGACAAGTTTTCCACATTTCGTGGAATTTTGAACTTAACTTGGTCTATTGGCTTCTTTACCTATCGAAACGATGTCCAAATGCTAAACTAGCAAGTTAAGACTTCGAAGAACACTAAATAGAGTATAACAGTCCATTTTGATGCCTTAGGAATGCTCAATTCTATGCATAGACAAGTTTTTCACGTTTCGTGCAATTTTGAACTTACCTTGGTCTATTGGCTTCTTTACCTAACGAAACAATGTCCAAAAGCTAAACAAGTAAGTTAAGACTTCTAAGAACACTAAATAGAGTATAACGGTCCATTTTGATGCCTTAAGAATGCTCAATTCTATGCATGGACAAATTTTTCACGTTTCGTGCCATTTTGAACTTAACTTGGTCTATTGGCTTCTTTACCTAACGAAACGTTGTCCAAAAGCTAAACTAGCAAGTTAAGACTTCTAAAAACACTAAATTGAGTATAACGGTCCATTTTGATGCCTTAGGAATGCTCAATTCTATGCATCGAAAAGTTTTTCATGTTTCATGCCATTTTGAACTTAACTTGGTCTATTGGCTTCTTTACTTAACGAAACATTGTGCAAAATCTAAACTAGCAAGTTAAGATTTCTAAAAACACTAAATGGAGTATAACGGTCCATTTTGATGCCTTAGGAATGCTCAATTCTATGAATCGAAAAGTTTTTCATGTTTCGTGCCATTTTGAACTTAACTTGTTCTATTGGCTTCTTTACCTAACGAAACGTTGTCCAAAAGATAAACTAGCAAGTTAAGACTTCTAAGAACACTAAATAGAGTATAACGGTCGACTTTGATGCCTTAGGAATGCTCAACTCCATGCATAGACAAGTTTTTCACATTTCGTGCAATTGTGAACTTAACTTGGTCTATTGGCTTCTTTACCTAACGAAACGATGTCCAAAAGATAAACTAGCAAGTTAAGACTTCTAAGAACACTAAATAGAGTATAACGGTCTATTTTGATGTCTTAGGATTGCTCAATTCTATGCATGGACAAGTTTTTCACGTTTCGTGCAATTTTGAACTTAACTTGGTCTATTGGCTTCTTTACCTAACGAAACGTTTTCCAAAATCTAAACTAGCAAGTTAAGACTTCTAAGAACACTAAATAGAGTATAACGGTGCATTCTGATGCCTTAGGAATGCTCAATTCTTTGCATGGACAAGTTTTCCACATTTCGTGTAATTTTGAACTTAACTTGGTCTATTGGCTTCTTTACCTATCGAAACGATGTCCAAATGCTAAACTAGCAAGTTAAGACTTCTAAGAACACTAAATAGAGTATAACGGTCGACGTTGATGCCTTAGGAATGCTCAACTCCATGCATAGACAAGTTTTTCACATTTCGTGCAATTGTGAAATTAACTTGGTCTATTGGCTTCTTTACCTAACGAAACGATGTCCAAAAGATAAACTAGCAAGTTAAGACTTCTAAGAACACTATGATGGATCGTACTTAACACAAGAGGGGGGGTGAATTGTGTCCCCAAATTCCGATAGGAATCTCTTTTTATAATTTAAAAGGAAATCAATGTCAATTAACAATTATCACACAAATTTGAACTCTAATGATTATCCTAATCAATATTCATTTCAATGCAAGATGTGATACAATATGGTGAATGATCAATTATCAAATAATCAAGGAATTGCAAAAACAGATTTTTTTTTTCAAACAACACACTGCACACAGATTTTACAACTCAAATTTCACCTAGCAAATCAAGTCAGAATTCAATGAAATTTGGTATGCAGTATCACAACATCCTAATGAATACTATATCAAAAATTCAGATTAAAATTCAAAGTTTAGCTATGTGAACAGTGCACGGACAGACTAGTGGTTCAGAAAATTCTGCAATCAAAACACTTAATCAATCAACAAGCAAGCAATGCAATCAAGAAAATCCACACAGCAATTTATAGTAGTTCGGAGACTCTTCTCCTACATCTACTACCTAGGTTCACCAACCTAGGATTTTTCAACCTCCACTAAGGATGTGGTTTTCTCAAGAGCTCCACAAAACTCCCAAGGGTTTTTAGGTCACCCTTAAAACTGAAGATTTCAAGATAATCTTCAAACTTTACAACCAAGGGTTTCAAGCACTCCCTTAAACTCAACCTCAACAAGGTTTTTTGCCCAATGAAGGGACTTTTACAAGTGTTCGGTATAAATGGTTCACTCAAGGTTTGCACTAAGCAAATGGGGTTGAGGAACACTCAAGAATCACAATATCACCTCACGGGTTGGATAGAAAATGAATAATAATGAGGATTTTCGAATCTGAAAATAAGAAGCCAAATGAGAAGCACTCCCTCTTTGCAAAAGCAAAATAGTGAGGAAGCCTTTAGAGTGGCTTGGGTAGAAGCTTGGATTCAATGGCACAAACTAGCTTGGAAGCTTTGAGAACAAGAATTTCTTCAATGTAATTTTGGCTTCTCCAAGTTGGAATGAGGAAGAACCCCTCTTTATAATTTACCAAGCTCTTGTGATTTCCACCATTGGATCTTTTTCTATCTTCAAATCTCGACCTTCAATTACATGTGCAAATCTTGGCCATTGAATGAATAGATCATTAAATCTTGACCTTACAATATGTAGCCGTTGCACTTGCATTATTTTCCAAGTCTAGCTTTCCAAGATTTGAGTTGTCATGTGCACTTGCAGCCATCTTTGACAATTTGATCAAACTTGCACCAAATCTTGACCTTGGTATCTCCAACAATTTTGTCATCTTTGACCATTTGATCAAACTTACACTAAATCTTGGCCTTGGTATCTCCAATGATTTCCTACAAAATGTGTAGCAACTTGCAACCATCTTTGACTCCAAAAATCAAGTAAGATCTTCTTTTAAGTCAAAAATTGCAAGCAAGAATATGGTCTTATGCACAACCATTGGATTCACCTTTTAAATGGTCATCTTAACCCTTCAAGTCTTGTTGTAATCTGATCCATTCATAATTCAAAACAATTCAATCTCGGCCATAGATTAGTGTACCGTTGGAGCTTGTAGTCTTCAAGAATATCTTCATAATCTAAGTCTTGTCTAGTTGCAAAATATACTTTCTCATCTCTTACAAATTTCAACCATTGCATTTGTCCTTTAGCTTCATCAATTTTCTTCTCACAAAAATCTTATCATTGACCTCAATAAAGGAAGCATGTGCAAGATCTTGTTTGATGAAGATAAGAGATCCTTCACATGACCAAACATGTCCCTCCAATCTTGACTTCAAACTCTGAATTTGGCAGCACCAATATATCCATATTATACAGCCCTAAGGCTAGTTCCAATCATCAATCAAAATGCCTTAGTGGAAGGTTGATGAACATAGGTTTTTCTTGGTTTTCTAGAGATCCAAGCTCATACTTGAAAACCGGACTTCAATTCACTTGAGAAAACTGAATTCTGAGTGATATAACATCCTCATGATGATTAACCTACAAAGAAATAGGAGGTAGAACTCCCCAATTGCATGTAAGCTCAAAGAGCTTCATATAGAGCGCATAGGTTAATTACATTAGAAAAACAACCCAGAAAATTCGTATTACTGCATGATAAATCATTTTATATATATTAGAATGTCCACATAAAATTTCATAACAATCGGAAATCGTTTGGTCACTCAACCAAGCAAATAAGTCACTAATAGTGAAACCGATAAATTCTAAGTGTAAATTCAATGTTATTTTGCAAACTCAGTGTAAATGACATTTTCTCTTGAACTTTACTAAGTCAAATATGTTCATAGTGAT
This sequence comes from Tripterygium wilfordii, assembly GCF_013401445.1. Taxonomy (NCBI): domain Eukaryota; kingdom Viridiplantae; phylum Streptophyta; class Magnoliopsida; order Celastrales; family Celastraceae; genus Tripterygium; species Tripterygium wilfordii. The sequence goes on from NC_052245.1 coordinate 7,042,457, forward strand.
GAAACTAAGATGCACACGAAATTTCATTTAAATCGGAGTTCATTTGGTTCACTACGTTCACAAAGAACACATATGCACAAAATTAGGTAAAACCTAGTTTTGGCGGAATTTAAGCATATGACCAAATATATATGTGATGCACTTAATTTCTCATGATTATAGTCCTAGAACATATATTAAACCTTCATGTGCATGTGGTTCAAGTTTCATGTAATTTGGACCTAAGTAAGATAAATTATGATCATTAGAAGATTAATACCCTAACTTAGTCCATGTATATTTATTTTCAAAACTTAATTTCCAGCACTATCTCAAAAATATATAGATACCAAATTCACATAGAGATATGCATAAGCCTTCATTTGTATATGCACAATTAAGATATTAAACAATTAACCAAATAACCATTTAAGCATGTTTTCTAGCATTTTAGGATATGTTCAAGTCAAGCATGCTCACACACATTTTAGTATACAATCATACACAATCATCAAAAACACAATGTTGACTAGACACTAAGTCTTGGTCCAACAATCTCCCCCTTTTTGATGATTCCAAAATGTGCAATGTAGTTTTCTAAAGATGTACCATTTTTTCCAAGAACTACAATCTTTATCCAAAAACTATATTCTTTCTCCCCCCTTTTTGTAATTATCAAAAAGATCTTAAGGTTTAATTGAAATTCTCATTTTATACTCAAATACTTAATTGTTTTCAATCATGCAAATGAAGTGAGCTATAGATCGAGTACAAGGTAATGTTCATATTAGCTCCCCCTCACTTCAAGTATAGTAGCATACATACTTCTCACCAAAACATGCCAAATGCACTCCCCCTTAAACTTTGGTCTATAAACCATTTCATATGTCAGTTCAAGTACTAGTTTAAGGATGCACCATGCTTGATACAAGATAAGTATGTTTTGTCAATAAAAGCTCAAATACTTAATATTGCATGAAAGTATATCAATTTAGAATATGTCATTTTAATGCATCTTTTCTAATCATTATCTCTTCCCTATAATGTAGTCAATCAAGAGGGAATAGGGAGAGGAGTTGACACCAACCAAATACATGCATTCGTTGTTTAATCCAAAGCAATTGGCAAGTACAACTACCAATAGCCATATATTCGGCTTCGGTAGTGCTCAAAGCAACACATGTTTGCTTCTTGGAGAACCAAGATATGAGCATATTTCCTAGGTATTGACAAGTACCACTAGTACTTTTCCTATTTATTTTGCAACCCGCAAAGTCGGCATCTACAAATGAATGCAAGTCAAATGAAGATTTCTTATCATACCACAACCCTAGGGAAGGTGTGTCCTTTAAGTACCTAAGAATCTTCTTTATGGCCATGAGATGTGTTTGCTTAGGATTAGATTGAAATCTTGCACACATGCAAACACTAAACATAATATCGGGCCTAGATGCGGTCAAGTAAAGTAAACTACCAATCATTGACCTATATCTCTTTTGATCAACATCATTACCATCTAGGTCGGGTTCTAATTTGGTTCCCACTCCCATAGGTGTGGATGAACCTTTAGAAATATCCATGCCAAACCTTTTTAATATCTCATTTGTATACTTAGTTTGACTAATGTGAGTGCCAAGTGGGGTTTGTTTAATTTGTAAACCTAGAAAGTAAGTCAATTCACCCATCATACTCATTTCAAATTCATTCTTCATGCATAATGCAAAATCTTCACACATAGATTCTAATGTAGCACCAAACACAATATCATCAACATATATTTGCACAATTAGCATATCAAGACCTTTGTATTTAATAAACAAAGTATCATCAATACTACCACATTGAAAACCATTTTCAAGCAAGAACTTAGACAATCTTTCATACCAAGCTCTAGGAGCTTGTTTTAAACCATATAAAGCCTTGTCTAGTTTGTAAACATGGTTTGGAAATTTCTTACTTTCAAATCCGGGAGGTTGTTTAACATAAACTTCCTCATTTATCACACCATTTAAAAATGCACTTTTCACATCCATTTGAAAAAGTTTGATATTTTTGTAACATGCAAATGCAAGCAATAATCTAATAGCCTCTAACCTTGCAACCGGTGCAAAGGTTTCATCAAAGTCAATGCCCTCTTCTTGGCAATATCCTTGGGCCACTAATCTAGCTTTGTTCCTAGTTACATTACCATTTTCATCCATCTTATTCCTATAGACCCATTTTGTTCCTATAATGGTGTGGTCTTTAGGTTTAGGACAAAGAGTCCAAACCTTACTTCTCTCAAATTGTTCTAACTCCTCTTGCATGGCATACACCCAATCATCATCATGCAAAGCATCACGTACATTTTTAGGCTCTACTAAAGAAAGCATGGCAAAAGAGTTTAAAGGATTAGAATTGACCGTAGAGTCCCTTTTGGCTCTTAGTTGCCTTCCTTGATGCAAGTCTCCAATAATTAGTTCTTTTGGATGAGACTTCATCACCTTGTATTTGTGAACACCCGGTTGTTCCATAGCATTTTCAGCTTCTTTTGGTTCTTCATTTCCCTCGGGTTCACCTTCACTTTCTTCATTTGGTGGTGTTTCTTCATTTGAGATATTTATCTCCCTTAAGTTCTCCACCAAAGGGACATCATCTTCATTTTCTTCTAGCAATTGTACTCCATGTGTACCTTCATTTTTGTGCTTCAAAGGATGTTCCAAATCTGAAAAATCATTTTCTACACGCACATTTGGAGCAAGTGTGGTCATATCATCGAATTTAACATTTACACTTTCTTCCACAATTTTAGTTCTAGAGTTAAATACTCTATATGCTTTAGATGATGATGAATATCCTAAAAATATTCCAATGTCACTCTTTGCATCAAATTTATCCAAATTGTCTTTGGTATTTAAAATAAAACATTTAGCACCAAAAACCTTAAAGTAATCTACTTTAGGTTTCTTGCCATACAAGAGTTCATAAGGAGTTTTCTTTAATCCTTTTCTAATGCTAAGTCTATTACTCACATAACATGCATTACTAGTAGCTTCGGCCCAAAAATATTTAGGAAGATTATATTCTAAAAGCATGGTTCTTCCTAGTTCTTGTAAAGTTCTATTCTTCCTTTCTACAACCCCATTTTGTTGAGGTGTCCTAGGAGCACTAAACTCGTGTTTAATACCAAAAGAAGCACACAAAGAATCAAAATTAGCATTTTCAAATTCACCTCCATGGTCACTTCTAATTTTTGAAACTTTTAAGTTATGCTCATTTTGCAATCTTCTAAGTAAGTTTTCAAAAGCATGCAATGCATCACTTTTATGCACAAGAAACAAACACCATGTAAATCTAGTATAATCATCCACAATAACAAATGCATAGTATTTTCCACCTAGACTCCTAACTCTACTAGGACCAAATAAATCCATATGTAACAATTCTAGAGGCCTAGAAGTACTAATATCAAGTTTAGGCTTAAAAGACTCTTTAGTTTGTTTACCCCTAACACAAACATCACAAACATGCTCAACATTGAAATTTAACTTAGGCAATCCTCTAATAAGTTCATTGGCACACAACTTTTTCAATGTAGACATTCCGATATGACCTAATCTTCTATGCCAATGCAAAGCATCATCATTCTTAGCAAGCAAGCAAGATATTTTAGAATTTTTCATAGCATCAAAATGCATTACATACATATCACCACTTCTACTTCCTAATTTCACAACATTACCATAAACATCAAACACATAACATTTATCATTTTTGAAAAGAATATCAAAGCCTTTATCGGCTAAATGACTAACACTCAATAAATTAAAAGATAAATTTTCAACCAATCTTACTTCACTAAGGGAGAAAGAAGAGTTACCTATGGATCCCAAGCCTAGGATCTTACCTTTGACCTTGTCTCCAAAGGTCACAAATCCTCCATTCTTATTTGCTTCAAAGGATGTGAATAATGAAGCATCTCCCGTCATGTGTCTAGAACAACCACTATCCAAATACCATTTGCATGATTCGGATTTGGATTTTAAGCACACCTAGATAAACACATGTTTAATATACCTTAGGTATCCAAACTTTGGATCCTTTGGGGTTAGTAGCAATAAAGGCATATGCATCAATTTTGAAAGTTCTCATCACATATGCTTTCTTTTCAAAGTCATTCAATGATCAAGATTAGGAGCTGCAATGGATGGTAGAGATCAACTCTTGAAATTTGATCCAATGGCTGCAAGCATAGGAGAGAATTGCCTTTAAAAGAAGATCTTCCCTTTCATACAACTCGGAGAAGCAAATTGAAAATTATCCTTGAGAGAAACCTCTTGCTATCAAGTTCATCAATCATCAAGCTTTCTTGCTATTTGCTACAACAATCTTCTCCAATACAAGCCTCTACAATCAAGGACTTCTCACTACTCTTGCTTTTGCAAAAGGGAAGTTCCTATATCCTTTAGGCTTTGTTTACTTACAATCTAAACCTCTCTTGTTCTTAAAATCCTATCTTTGAGAGTGTTGCTGTATTCTTGAGTGTTCCTCAACCCTATTTGCTTAGTGCAAACCTTGAGTGAACCATTTATACCGAACACTTGTAAAAGTCCCTTCATTGGGCAAAAACCTTGTTGAGGTTGAGTTTAAGGGAGTGCTTGAAACCCTTGGTTGTAAAGTTTGAAGATTGTCTTGAAATCTTCAGTTTTAAGGGTGACCTAAAAACCCTTGTGAGTTTTGTGGAGCTCTTGAGAAAACCACATCCTTAGTGGAGGTTGAAAATCCTAGGTTGGTGAACCTAGGTAGTAGACGTAGGAGAAGGGTCTTCGAACTACTATAAATCGTTGTGTCAATTTTTGTTCATTGCATTGTTTGCATGTTGATTGACTAAGTGTTTAATTGTTTCCTAAACTATTTTGGTCATTGCAAGACCATGCATTAAAACTGATTTTCTGCCCTTGTGTGTTGATAATTTGCTTGAGGTTGATAATTGCATTAGTGGAGGTTTCTTTGTTAATTGTCATTAATTTGTTTAAATTGAAAAAGGGATTCCAATTGGAATTTGGGGACACAATTCACCCCCCCTCTTGTGTTAAACTCGATCCGTCACACTAAACAGATTATAACGGTCTATTTTGATGCCTTAGGATTGCTCAATTCTATGCATGGACAAGTTTTTCACGTTTCGTGCAATTTTGAACTTAACTTGGTCTATTGGCTTCTTTACCTAACGAAACGTTTTCCAAAATCTAAACTTGCAACTTAAGACTTCTAAGAACACTAAATAGAGTATAACGGTGCATTTTGATGCCTTTGGAATGCTCAATTCTATGCATGGACAAGATTTCCACATTTCGTGTAATTTTGAACTTAACTTGGTCTATTGGCTTCTTTACCTATCAAAACGATGTCCAAATGCTAAACTAGCAAGTTAAGACTTCGAAGAACAATAAATAGAGTATAACAGTCCATTTTGATGCCTTAGGAATGCTCAATTCTATGCATAGACAAGTTTTTCACGTTTCGTGCAATTTTGAACTTACCTTGGTCTATTGGCTTCTTTACCTAACGAAACGATGTCCAAAAGCTAAACAAGTAAGTTAAGACTTCTAAGAACACTAAATAGAGTATAACGGTCCATTTTGATGCCTTAAGAATGCTCAATTCTATGCATGGACAAATTTTTCACGTTTCGTGCCATTTTGAACTTAACTTGGTCTATTGGCTTCTTTACCTAACGAAACGTTGTCCAAAAGCTAAACTAGCAAGTTAAGACTTCTAAAAACACTAAATGGAGTATAACGGTTTATTTTGATGCCTTAGGAATGCTCAATTCTATGCATCAAAAAGTTTTTCATGTTTCGTGCCATTTTGAACTTATCTTGGTCTATTGGCTTCTTTACTTAACGAAACATTGTGCAAAAGCTAAACTAGCAAGTTAAGACTTCTAAAAACACTAAATGGAGTATAACGGTCCATTTTGATGCCTTAGGAATGCTCAATTTTATGAATCGACAAGTTTTTCATGTTTCGTGCCATTTTGAACTTAACTTGTTCTATTGGCTTCTTTACCTAACGAAACGTTGTGCAAAAGCTAAACTAGCAAGTTAAGACTTCTAAGAACACTAAATAGAGTATAACGGTCGACTTTGATGCCTTAGGAATGCTCAACTCCATGCATAGACAAGTTTTTCACATTTCGTGCAATTGTGAACTTAACTTGGTCTATTGGCTTCTTTACCTAACGAAACGATGTCCAAAAGATAAACTAGCAAGTTAAGACTTCTAAGAACACTAAGTTGAGTATAACGGTCTATTTTGATGCCTTAGGATTGGTCAATTCTATGCATGGACAAGTTTTTCACGTTTCGTGCAATTTTGAACTTAACTTGGTCTATTGGCTTCTTTACCCAACGAAACGTTTTCCAAAATCTAAACTAGCAACTTAAGACTTCTAAGAACACTAAATAGAGTATAACGGTGCATTTTGATGCCTTTGGAATGCTCAATTCTATGCATGGACAAGATTTCCACATTTCATGTAATTTTGAACTTAACTTGGTCTATTGGCTTCTTTACCTATCGAAACGATGTCCAAATGCTAAACTAGAAAGTTAAGACTTCGAAGAACAATAAATAGAGTATAACAGTCCATTTTGATGCCTTAGGAATACTCAATTCTATGCATGGAAAAGTTTTTCATGTTTCGTGCCATTTTGAACTTAACTTGGTCTATTGGCTTCTTTACTTAACGAAACGTTGTGCAAAAGCTAAACTAGCAAGTCAAGACTTCTAAAAACACTAAATGGAGTATAACGGTCCATTTTGATGCCTTAGGAATGCTCAATTCTATGAATCGACAAGTTTTTCATGTTTCGTGCCATTTTGAACTTAACTTGTTCTATTGGCTTCTTTAGCTAACGAAACGTTGTCCAAAAGCTAAACTAGCAAGTTAAGACTTCTAAGAACACTAAATAGAGTATAACGGTCGACTTTGATGCCTTAGGAATGCTCAACTCCATGCATAGACAAGTTTTTCACATTTCGTGCAATTGTGAACTTAACTTGGTCTATTGGCTTCTTTATCTAACGAAACGATGTCCAAAGATAAACTAGCAAGTTAAGACTTCTAAGAACACTAAATAGAGTGTAACGGTCGATTTTGATGCCTTAGGATTGCTCAATTCTATACATGGACAAGTTTTTCACGTTTCGTGCAATTTTGAACTTAACTTGGTCTATTGGCTTCTTTACCTAACGAAACGTTTTCCAAAATCTAAACTAGCAAGTTAAGACTTCTAAGAATACTAAATAGAGTGTAACGGTGCATTTTGATGCCTTAGGAATGCTCAATTCTATGCATGGACAAGTTTTCCACATTTCGTGTAATTTTGAACTTAACTTGGTCTATTGGCTTCTTTACCTATCGAAACGATGTCCTAATGCTAAACTAGCAAGTTAAGACTTCGAAGAACACTAAATAGAGTATAACTGTCCATTTTGATGCCTTAGGAATGCTCAATTCTATGCATAGACAAGTTTTCCACGTTTCGTGCAATTTTGAACTTACCTTGGTCTATTGGCTTCTTTACCTAACGAAACGATGTCCAAAAGCTAAACAAGTAAGTTAAGACTTCTAAGAACACTAAATAGAGTATAACGGTCCATTTTGATGCCTTAAGAATGCTCAATTCTATGCATGGACAAATTTTTCATGTTTCGTGCCATTTTGAACTTAACTTGGTCTATTGGCTTCTTTACCTAACGAAACGTTGTCCAAAAGCGAAACTAGCAAGTTAAGACTTCTAAAAACACTAAATGAAGTATAACGGTCCATTTTGATGCCTTAGGAATGCTCAATTCTATGCATCGAAAAGTTTTTCATGTTTCGTGCCATTTTGAACTTAACTTGGTCTATTGGCTTCTTTACTTAAGGAAACATTGTGCTAAAGCTAAACTAGCAAGTTAAGACTTCTAAAAACACTAAATGGAGTATAACGGTCCATTTTGATGCCTTACGAATGCTCAATTCTATGAATCGACAAGTTTTTCATGTTTCGTGCCATTTTGAACTTAACTTGTTCTATTGGCTTCTTTACTTAACGAAACGTTGTCCAAAAGCTAAACTAGCAAGTTAAGACTTCTAAGAACGCTAAATAGAGTATAAAGGTCGACTTTGATGCCTTAGGAATGCTCAACTCCATGCATAGACAAGTTTTTCACATTTCGTGCAATTGTGAACTTAACTTGGTCTATTGGCTTCTTTACCTAACGAAACGATGTCCAAAAGATAAACTAGCAAGTTAAGACTTCTAAGAACACTAAATAGAGTATAACAGTCTATTTTGATGCCTTAGGATTGCTCAATTCTATGCATGGACAAGTTTTTCACGTTTCGTGCAATTTTGAACTTAACTTGGTCTATTGGCTTCTTTACCTAACGAAACGTTTTCCAAAATCTAAACTAGCAACTTAAGACTTCTAAGAACACTAAATAGAGTATAACGGTGCATTTTGATGCCTTTGGAATGCTCAATTCTATGCATGGACAAGATTTCCACATTTCGTGTAATTTTGAACTTAACTTGGTCTATTGGCTTCTTTACCTATCGAAACGATGTCCAAATGCTAAACTAGCAAGTTAAGACTTCGAAGAACAATAAATAGAGTATAACAGTCCATTTTGATGCTTTAGGAATGCTCAATTCTATGCATAGACAAGTTTTTCACGTTTCGTGCAATTTTGAACTTACCTTGGTCTATTGGCTTCTTTACCTAACGAAACGATGTCCAAAAGCTAAACAAGTAAGTTAAGACTTCTAAGAACACTAAATAGAGTATAACGGTCCATTTTGATGCCTTAAGAATGCTCAATTCTATGCATGGACAAATTTTTCACGTTTCGTACCATTTTGAACTTAACTTGGTCTATTGGCTTCTTTACCTAACGAAACGTTGTCCAAAAGCTAAACTAGCAAGTTAAGACTTCTAAAAACACTAAATGGAGTATAACGGTCCATTTTGATACCTTAGGAATGCTCAATTCTATGCATGGAAAAGTTTTTCATGTTTCGTGCCATTTTGAACTTAACTTGGTCTATTGGCTTCTTTACTTAACGAAACGTTGTGCAAAAGCTAAACTAGCAAGTCAAGACTTCTAAAAACACTAAATGGAGTATAACGGTCCATTTTCATGCCTTAGGAATGCTCAATTCTATGAATCGACAAGGTTTTCATGTTTTGTGCCATTTTGAACTTAACTTGTTCTATTGGCTTCTTTACCTAACGAAACGTTGTCCAAAAGCTAAACTAGCAAGTTAAGACCTCTAAGAACACTAAATAGAGTATAACGGTCGACTTTGATGCCTTAGGAATGGTCAACTCCATGCATAGACAAGTTTTTCACATTTCGTGCAATTGTGAACTTTACTTGGTCTATTGGCTTGTTTATCTAACGAAACGATGTCCAAGAGATAAACTAGCAAGTTAAGACTTCTAAGAACACTAAATAGAGTATAACGGTGTATTTTGATGCCTTAGGATTGCTCAATTCTATGAATAGACAAGTTTTTCACATTTCGTGCAATTTTGAACTTAACTTGGTCTATTGGCTTCTTTACCTAACGAAACGTTTTCCAAAATCTAAACTAGCAACTTAAGACTTCTAAGAACACTAAATAGAGTATAACTTTGCATTTTGATGCCTTAGGAATGCTCAATTCTATGCATGGACAAGTTTTCCACATTTTGTGTAATTTTGAACTTAACTTGGTCTATTGGCTTCTTTACCTATCGAAACGATGTCCAAATGCTAAACTAGCAAGTTAAGACTTCGAAGAACACTAAATAGAGTATAACTGTCCATTTTGATGCCTTAGGAATGCTCAATTCTATGCATAGACAAGATTTCCACGTTTCGTGCAATTTTGAACTTACCTTGGTCTATTGGCTTCTTTACCTAACGAAACGATGTCCAAAAGCTAAACAAGTAAGTTAAGACTTCTAAGAATACTAAATAGAGTATAACGGTCCATTTTGATGCCTTAAGAATGCTCAATTCTATGCATGGACAAATTTTTCACGTTTCGTGCCATTTTGAACTTAACTTGGTCTATTAGCTTCTTTACCTAACGAAACGTTGTCCAAAAGCTAAACTAGCAAGTTAAGACTTCTAAAAACACTAAATGGAGTATAACGGTCCATTTTGATGCCTTAGGAATGCTCAATTCTATGAATCGACAAGTTTTTCATGTTTCGTGCCATTTTGAACTTAACTTGTTCTATTGGCTTATTTACCTAACGAAACGTTGTCCAAAAGCTAAACTAGCAAGTTAAGACTTCTAAGAACACTAAATAGCGTATAACGGTCGACTTTGATGCCTTAGGAATGCTCAACTCCATGCATAGACAAGTTTTTCACATTTCGTGCAATTGTGAACTTAACTTGGTCTATTGGCTTCTTTACCTAACGAAACGATGTCCAAAAGATAAACTAGCAAGTTAAGATTTCTAAGAATACTAAATAGAGTATAACGGTCTATTTTGATGCCTTAGGATTGCTCAATTCTATGCATGGACAAGTTTTTCACGTTTCGTGCAATTTTGAACTTACCTTGGTCTATTGGCTTCTTTACCTAACGAAACGATGTCCAAAAGCTAAACAAGTAAGTTAAGACTTCTAAGAACACTAAATAGAGCATAACGGTCGACTTTGATGCCTTAGGAATGCTCAACTCCATGCATAGACAAGTTTTTCACATTTCGTGCAATTGTGAACTTAACTTGGTCTATTGGCTTCTTTACCTAACGAAACGATGTCCAAAAGATAAACTAGCAAGTTAAGATTTCTAAGAACACTAAATAGAGTATAACGGTCTATTTTGATGCCTTAGGATTGCTCAATTCTATGCATGGACAAGTTTTTCACGTTTCGTGCAATTTTGAACTTACCTTGGTCTATTGGCTTCTTTACCTCACAAAACGATGTCCAAAAGCTAAACAAGTAAGTTAAGACTTCTAAGAACACTAAATAGAGTATAACGGTCGACTTTGATGCCTTAGGAATGCTCAACTCCATGCATAGATAAGTTTTTCACATTTCGTGCAATTGTGAACTTAACTTGGTCTATTGGCTTCTTTACCTAACGAAACGATGTCCAAAAGATAAACTAGCAAGTTAAGATTTCTAAGAACACTAAATAGAGTATAACGGTCTATTTTGATGCCTTAGGATTGCTCAATTCTATGCATGGACGAGTTTTTCACGTTTCGTGCAAGTTTGAACTTAACTTGGTCTATTGGCTTCTTTACCTAACGAAACGTTTTCCAAAATCTAAACTAGCAAGTTAAGACTTTGAAGAACACTAAATAGAGTATAACGGTGCATTTCGATGCCTTAGGAATGCTCAATTCTATGCAAGGACAAGTTTTCCACATTTCGTGTAATTTTGAACTTAACTTGGTCTATTGGCTTCTTTACCTATCGAAACGATGTCCAAAAGCTAAACAAGTAAGTTAAGACTTCTAAGAACACTAAACAGAGTATAACGGTCCGTTTTGATGCCTTAAGAATGCTCAATTCTATGCATGGACAAATTTTTCACGTTTCGTGCCATTTTGAACTTAACTTGGTCTATTGGATTCTTTACCTAACGAAACGTTGTCCAAAAGCTAAACTAGCAAGTTAAGACTTCTAAAAACACTAAATGGAGTATAACGGTCCATTTTGATGCCTTAGGAATGCTCAATTCTATGCATGGAAAAGTTTTTCACGTTTCGTGCCATTTTGAACTTAACTTGGTCTATTGGCTTCTTTACATAACAAAACGTTGTCCAAATGCTAAACTAGCAAGTTAAGACTTCTAAAAACACTAAATGGAGTATAACGGTCCATTTTGACGCCTTAGGAATGCTCAATTCTATGAATCAACAAGTTTTTCTTCTTTCGTGCCATTTTGAACTTAACTTGTTCTATTGGCTTCTTTACCTAACGAAACGTTGTCCAAAAGCTAAACGAGCAAGTTAAGACTTCTAAGAACACTAAATAGAGTATAACGGTCGACTTTGATGCCTTAGGAATGCTCAACTCCATGCATAGACAAGTTTTTCACATTTCGTGCAATTGTGAACTTAACTTGGTCTATTGGCTTCTTTACCTAACGAAACGATGTCCAAAAGATAAACTAGCAAGTTAAGATTTCTAAGAACACTAAATAGAGTATAACGGTCTATTTTGATGCCTTAGGATTGCTCAATTCTATGCATGGACAAGTTTTTCACGTTTCGTGCAATTTTGAACTTAACTTGGTCTATTGGCTTCTTTACCTAACGAAACGTTTTCCAAAATCTAAACTAGCAAGTTAAGACTTCTAAGAACACTAAATAGAGTATAACGGTGCATTTTGATGCCTTAGGAATGCTCAACTCTATGCATGGACAAGTTTTCCACATTTCGTGTAATTTTGAACTTAACTTGGTCTATTGGCTTCTTTACCGATCGAAACGATGTCCAAATGCTAAACTAGCAAGTTAAGACTTCGAAGAACACTAAATAGAGTATAACAGTCCATTTTGATGCTATAGGAATGCTCTATTCTATGCATAGACAAGTTTTTCACGTTTCGAGCAATTTTGAACTTACCTTGGTCTATTGCCCTCTTTAACTAACGAAACGATGTCCAAAAGCTAAACAAGTAAGTTAAGACTGCTAAGAACACTAAATAGAGTATAACGGTCCATTTTGATGCCTTAAGAACGCTCAATTCTATGCATGGACAAATTTTTCACGTTTCGTGCCATTTTGAACTTAACTTGGTCATTTGGCTTCTTTACCAATAGAAACGTTGTCCAAAAGCTAAACTAGCAAGTTAATACTTCTAAAAACACTAAATGGAGTATAACGGTCCATTTTGATGCCTTAGGAATGTTCAATTCTATGCATGGACAAGTTTTTCTCATTTCATGCCATTTTGAACTTAACTTCGTCTATTGGCTTCTTTACCTAACGAAACGTTGTCCAAAAGCTAAACTAGCAAGTTAAGACTTCTAAAAACACTAAATGGAGTATAACGGTCCATTTTGATGCCATAGGAATGCCCAATTCTATGAATAGACAAGTTTTTCACGTTTCGTGCAATTTTGAACTTAACTTGGTCTATTGGCTTCTTTACCTGACGAAACGTTGTCCAAAAGCTAAACTAGCAAGTTAAGACTTCCAAGAACACTAAATAGAGTATAATGGTCTATTTTCATGCCTGAGGAATGCTCAATTCTATGCATGGACAAGTTTTTCGTGTTTCGTGCCATTTTGAAATTAACTTGGTCTGTTGGCTTCTTTACCTAACAAAACTATGTCCAAAAGAAAAACTAGCAAGTTAAGACTTCAAAGAACACTAAATAGAGTATAACGGTCCATTTTGATGCCTTAGGAATGCTCAATTCTATGCATAGACAAGTTTTTCACGTTTCGTGCAATTTTGAACTTAACTTGGTCTATTGGCTTCTTTACGTAACGAAACGTTGTCCAAAAGCTAAACTAGCAAGTTAAGACTTCTAAAAACACTAAATGGAGTATAACGGTCCATTTTGATGCCTTAGGAATGCTCTATTCTATGCGTAGACAAGTTTTCCACGTTTCGAGCAATTTTGAACTTACCTTGGTCTATTGGCTTCTTTACCTAACGAAATGATGTCCAAAAGCTAAACAAGTAAGTTAAGACTTCTAAAAACACTAAATAGAGTATAACGGTCCATTTTGATGCCTTAAGAACGCTCAATTCTATGCATGGACAAATTTTTCACGTTTCGTGCCATTTTGAACTTAACTTGGTCTTTTGGCTTCTTTACCCATAGAAACGTTGTCCAAAAGCTAAACTAGCAAGTAAAGAGTTCTAAAAACACTAAATGGAGTAAAACGGTCAATTTTGATGCCTTAGGAATGCTCAATTCTATGCATGGACAAGTTTTTCACGTTTCGTGCCATTTTGAACTTAACTTGGTCTATTGGTTTCTTTACCTAACGAAACGTTGTCCAAAAGCTAAACTAGCAAGTTAAGACTTCTAAAAACACTAAATAGAGTATAACCAATTTAACACCTTAGGAATGTTCAATTCTATGCAAAGAGAAGTTCTTCACATTTCGTGCAATTGTGAACTTTACTTAGTCTATTGGCTTCTTTACCTAATGAAACGAAGTCCAAAAGCGAAACTTGTCACGCCCCTCTCTCCTAAGATACACCGAGGTGTATCTATATCACAGGGACGTGACCGGCAGGGGACACCCCATCCCCCGAACCAGATCCCAAATCTCTGCTAAACCCAACAGACATAATAATAATAATAATAATAATAATAATAACCACCATACTATCCACCAAGTACATCCACCTGTGTACATATACAACAGCGAAATAATAAAACATATCTACCCTATACCAAACCGTATAGTATATACAAATACAATACAAAAAGTTCCCACACCCACTAAGAGTCAGCCCAAGGCTACACACCAGCTCACGCATCCCGCTGCTGACCGCCATCACCTACATCCAACTCACCTGAAAGGGGATAAAGAAGAGGGGTGAGCCACAAAGCTCAGTAGGGCGTAGAGAGGAAACGCCAATATCCATAAATAATAATGGTAAACCCAGAAATGAAATGCATAGTATGCAATACAGGAAATATACATCCATCAGTAAGTCAACCAAATAGCACAATAGCCGATAAGGCTAAGCAACACTGGAACCACCAACACTGGTCTCCAGAAATCCATACACCAATCCAATCAAGTGAAATGGTAGCCGATAAGGCTATCCAACACTGTAATCACCACATCAATCTCCAACAATCCATCACACCCCTGGACCCACCCTAATCCCCGTAGGGTGTCTCCCAATCCAGGTCCACACCGAAACTGGATGAGGATCGGGTATCCCGATAGCATAGCCTACACCAGAGGGCGTCCCCTGTGATGCACCCCATCTCAGACGGTCCACCGGTATATATCCGGTCTGTATATGTATATATATCATCCATCAGAAATCCATATCTGATCATTTGGGCGCCTATATGGGCCCACAATCCACATCCACATCCACATCCATATCCACATCCACATCCAACACCTCCAATCACCTCACTCTCAGAAAACATACCAACAGTGATATATATAACAGGGAATATAAATCAACATGCAAAATAGGTCGTATTTCCACCCCCGGAAACCGACAAAATCATAATATCACCAGAGTCCGTAAACCGGAACTCTAAAGTCACAAGCAAGAGTAAGGAAACCCCTACCTGGAAATCAGAGTGCTAAAACCAAGCACGCGTCCCAGACAACCCCTAACTCCAAAAGTTAACCCGCTCCGAATCCCAACCGTGACCACCGTCTACACCGAAAAACACGATATATGTAAATACTGTAAAAATACGGTCGGTCAACTATGGTCAACGGCCAAATAGTACTGGTCAAAGTCAACGTATAAATAGTAACCGGGTCAAATAGTACCGAACCGGGTCAAATAGCACCCGACCGGGTCAAATCGGGTCCAATAGTACCCAGCCGAGTCAACTCGCCGGTCAACCGAGTCAACTCGGCCTGACTCGGTCAACTCGCCGGAAACCCATTTAACCCCATCGCCGGCGATCCGACCACCCAAACCTGTCAAATCTTATATCAAATTGAAGAACTCGATGAGATAAACTCATAGGTACCTGAAACACGTCAAACCGTTGCCGGAATCGGCCGGATCGACCAAAAGAAATCCGAGGAAATCGGAACTTCAAACTCCGATATCTGCCTAACCACAACTCTGATCGACGTGATTCAAGTTGGGTTATACTCGTCTCGTCAATACGCTTCTTTTGATACCGGTGGTGTCGCTCACCGTCGTCGGACTCGGAAAATGAATAGTAAAGAACAAATACACGCGAGAGGAAAGGAAGAACAGGAAAAAAAAACTGCGTAAGTTTTTTTCATTTTAATTTTTCTTTTATAATATCTTTGACTTACCAAAACACCCATCTGTCAAAAACGCCCCTAACTAAATTGTTATAATTAACTTCAAAAATTCATAACAAATCAAATTTAAATCCGATTTAAGTAATTCTTACTTTAAAAATTTTCCTTTAAAATTCCCCATTTATTAAAAAATATTTTTATAATTTTATCACAATTTAATTTTTTCTCCTTCAAATACCGGTTCACCAACACAGAGGTTCCCTCCACCTCAACCACCACGAGAAGATACTATGAATAGTGTAAAATTAGACCAGGATATTACAAAACTCGTAAGTTAAGACTTCTAAGAACACTAAATAGAGTATAACAGTCTATTTTGATGCCTTAGGAATGCTCAATTCTATGCATGGACAGTTTTTCATATTTCGTGCCATTTTGAACTTAACTTGGTCTATTGGCTTCTTTACCTAGCGAAACGTTGTCCAAAAGCTAAACTAGCAAGTTAAGACTTCTAAGAACACTAAATAGAGTATAACAGTCAACTTTGATGCCTTAGGAATGCTCAATTCCATACATAGACAAGTTTTTCACATTTCGTCCAATTGTGAACTTAACTTAGTCTATTGGCTTCTTTACCTAACGAAACGATGTCCAAAAGATAAACTAGCAAGTTAAGACTTCAAAGAACACTAAATAGAGTACAACGGTCTATTTTGATGCCTTAGGATTGCTCAATTCTATGCATGGACAAGTTTTCACGTTTCGTGCAATTTTGAACTTAACTTGGTCTATTGGCTTCTTTACCTAACGAAACGTTGTCCAAAAGCTAAACTAGCAAGTTAACACTTCCAAGAACACTAAATAGAGTATAACGGTCGACTTTGATGCCTTAGGAATGCTCAATTCCATGCATAGACAAGTTTTTCTCATTTCGTGCAATTGTGAACTTAACTTGGTCTATTGGCATCTTTACCTAACGAAACGATGTCCAAAAGATAAACTAGCAAGTTAAGACTTCTAAGAACACTAAATAGAGTATAACGGTCTATTTTGATGCCTTAGGATTGCTCAATTCTATGCATGGACAAGTTTTTCACGTTTCGTGCAATATTGAACTTAACTTGGTCTATTGGCTTCTTTACCTAACGAAACGTTGTCCAAAAGCTAAACTAGCAAGTTAAGACTTTGAAGAACACTAAATAGAGTCTAACAGTCCATTTTGATGCCTTAGGAATGCCCAATTTTATGCATAGACAAGTTTTTCACGTTCCGTGCAATTTTGAACTTAACTTGGTCTATTGGCTTCTTTACCTAACGAAACATTGTCCAAAAGTTAAACTGGCAAGTTCAGACTTCTAAGAACTGTAAATAGAGTATAACGGTCTATTTTGAAGCATTAGGAATGCTCAATGCTATGCATGGACAATTTTTTAACGTTTCGTACAATTTTGATCTTAACTTGGTCTATTGGCTTCTTTACCTAACGAAACGTTGTCCAAAAGCTAAACTAGGAAGTTAAGACTTCCAAGAAAACTAAATAGAGTATAACTATCTATGTTTATGCCTTAGGAATGCTTAATTCTGTGCATGGACAAGTTTTTCACGTTTCGTGCCATTTTGAACTTAACTTCGTCTATTGGCTTCTTTACCTAACGAAACGTTGTCCAAAAGCAAAACTAGCAAGTTAACACTTCCAAGAACACTAAATAGAGTATAACGGTCGACTTTGATGCCTTAGTAATGCTCAATTCCATGCATAGACAAGTTTTTCACATTTCGTGCAATTGTGAACTTAACTTGGTCTATTGGCATCTTTACCTAACGAAACGATGTCCAAAAGATAAACTAGCAAGTTAAGACTTCTAAGAACACTAAATAGAGTATAACGGTCTATTTTGATGCCTTAGGATTGCTCAATTCTATGCATGGACAAGTTTTTCACGTTTCGTGCGATTTTGAACTTAACTTGGTCTATTGGCTTCTTTACCGATCGAAACGATGTCCAAATGCTAAACTAGCAAGTTAAGACTTCGAAGAACACTAAATAGAGTATAACAGTCCATTTTGATGCTATAGGAATGCTCTATTCTATGCATAGAAAAGTTTTTCACGTTTCGAGCAATTTTGAACTTACCTTGGTCTATTGCCCTCTTTAACTAACGAAACGATGTCCAAAAGCTAAACAAGTAAGTTAAGACTGCTAAGAACACTAAATAGAGTATAACGGTCCATTTTGATGCCTTAAGAACGCTCAATTCTATGCATGGACAAATTTTTCACGTTTCGTGCCATTTTGAACTTAACTTGGTCTTTTGGCTTCTTTACCAATAGAAACGTTGTCCAAAAGCTAAACTAGCAAGTTAATACTTCTAAAAACACTAAATGGAGTATAACGGTCCATTTTGATGCCTTAGGAATGTTCAATTCTATGCATGGACGAGTTTTTCTCATTTCATGCCATTTTGAACTTAACTTCGTCTATTGGCTTCTTTACCTAACGAAACGTTGTCCAAAAGCTAAACTAGCAAGTTAAGACTTCTAAAAACACTAAATGGAGTATAACGGTCCATTTTGATGCCATAGGAATGCCCAATTCTATGAATAGACAAGTTTTTCACGTTTCGTGCAATTTTGAACTTAACTTGGTCTATTGGCTTCTTTACCTGACGAAACGTTGTCCAAAAGCTAAACTAGCAAGTTAAGACTTCCAAGAACACTAAATAGAGTATAATGGTCTATTTTCATGCCTGAGGAATGCTCAATTCTATGCATGGACAAGTTTTTCGTGTTTCGTGCCATTTTGAAATTAACTTGGTCTGTTGGCTTCTTTACCTAACAAAACTATGTCCAAAAGAAAAACTAGCAAGTTAAGACTTCAAAGAACACTAAATAGAGTATAACGGTCCATTTTGATGCCTTAGGAATGCTCAATTCTATGCATAGACAAGTTTTTCACGTTTCGTGCAATTTTGAACTTAACTTGGTCTATTGGCTTCTTTACGTAACGAAACGTTGTCCAAAAGCTAAACTAGCAAGTTAAGACTTCTAAAAACACTAAATGGAGTATAACGGTCCATTTTGATGCCTTAGGAATGCTCTATTCTATGCGTAGACAAGTTTTTCACGTTTCGAGCAATTTTGAACTTACCTTGGTCTATTGGCTTCTTTACCTAACGAAATGATGTCCAAAAGCTAAACAAGTAAGTTAAGACTTCTAAAAACACTAAATAGAGTATAACGGTCCATTTTGATGCCTTAAGAACGCTCAATTCTATGCATGGACAAATTTTTCACGTTTCGTGCCATTTTGAACTTAACTTGGTCTTTTGGCTTCTTTACCCATAGAAACGTTGTCCAAAAGCTAAACTAGCAAGTAAAGAGTTCTAAAAACACTAAATGGAGTAAAACGGTCAATTTTGATGCCTTAGGAATGCTCAATTCTATGCATGGACAAGTTTTTCACGTTTCGTGCCATTTTGAACTTAACTTGGTCTATTGGCTTCTTTACCTAACGAAACGTTGTCCAAAAGCTAAACTAGCAAGTTAAGACTTCTAAAAACACTAAATAGAGTATAACCAATTTAACACCTTAGGAATGTTCAATTCTATGCAAAGAGAAGTTCTTCACATTTCGTGCAATTGTGAACTTTACTTAGTCTATTGGCTTCTTTACCTAATGAAACGAAGTCCAAAAGCGAAACTTGTCACGCCCCTCTCTCCTAAGATACACCGAGGTGTATCTATATCACAGGGACGTGACCGGCAGGGAACACCCCATCCCCCGAACCAGATCCCAAATCTCTGCTAAACCCAACAGACATAATAATAATAATAATAATAATAATAATAACCACCATACTATCCACCAAGTACATCCACCTGTGTACATATACAACAGCGAAATAATAAAACATATCTACCCTATACCAAACCGTATAGTATATACAAATACAATACAAAAAGTTCCCACACCCACTAAGAGTCAGCCCAAGGCTACACACCAGCTCACGCATCCCGCTGCTGACCGCCATCACCTACATCCAACTCACCTGAAAGGGGATAAAGAAGAGGGGTGAGCCACAAAGCTCAGTAGGGCGTAGAGAGGAAACGCCAATATCCATAAATAATAATGGTAAACCCAGAAATGAAATGCATAGTATGCAATACAGGAAATATACATCCATCAGTAAGTCAACCAAATAGCACAATAGCCGATAAGGCTAAGCAACACTGGAACCACCAACACTGGTCTCCAGAAATCCATACACCAATCCAATCAAGTGAAATGGTAGCCGATAAGGCTATCCAACACTGTAATCACCACATCAATCTCCAACAATCCATCACACCCCTGGACCCACCCTAATCCCCGTAGGGTGTCTCCCAATCCAGGTCCACACCGAAACTGGATGAGGATCGGGTATCCCGATAGCATAGCCTACACCAGAGGGCGTCCCCTGTGATGCACCCCATCTCAGACGGTCCACCGGTATATATCCGGTCTGTATATGTATATATATCATCCATCAGAAATCCATATCTGATCATTTGGGCGCCTATATGGGCCCACAATCCACATCCACATCCACATCCATATCCACATCCACATCCAACACCTCCAATCACCTCACTCTCAGAAAACATACCAACAGTGATATATATAACAGGGAATATAAATCAACATGCAAAATAGGTCGTATTTCCACCCCCGGAAACCGACAAAATCATAATATCACCAGAGTCCGTAAACCGGAACTCTAAAGTCACAAGCAAGAGTAAGGAAACCCCTACCTGGAAATCAGAGTGCTAAAACCAAGCACGCGTCCCAGACAACCCCTAACTCCAAAAGTTAACCCGCTCCGAATCCCAACCGTGACCACCGTCTACACCGAAAAACACGATATATGTAAATACTGTAAAAATACGGTCGGTCAACTATGGTCAACGGCCAAATAGTACTGGTCAAAGTCAACGTATAAATAGTAACCGGGTCAAATAGTACCGAACCGGGTCAAATAGCACCCGACCGGGTCAAATCGGGTCCAATAGTACCCAGCCGAGTCAACTCGCCGGTCAACCGAGTCAACTCGGCCTGACTCGGTCAACTCGCCGGAAACCCATTTAACCCCATCGCCGGCGATCCGACCACCCAAACCTGTCAAATCTTATATCAAATTGAAGAACTCGATGAGATAAACTCATAGGTACCTGAAACACGTCAAACCGTTGCCGGAATCGGCCGGATCGACCAAAAGAAATCCGAGGAAATCGGAACTTCAAACTCCGATATCTGCCTAACCACAACTCTGATCGACGTGATTCAAGTTGGGTTATACTCGTCTCGTCAATACGCTTCTTTTGATACCGGTGGTGTCGCTCACCGTCGTCGGACTCGGAAAATGAATAGTAAAGAACAAATACACGCGAGAGGAAAGGAAGAACAGGAAAAAAAAACTACGTAAGTTTTTTTCATTTTAATTTTTCTTTTATAATATCTTTGACTTACCAAAACACCCATCTGTCAAAAACGCCCCTAACTAAATTGTTATAATTAACTTCAAAAATTCATAACAAATCAAATTTAAATCCGATTTAAGTAATTCTTACTTTAAAAATTTTCCTTTAAAATTCCCCATTTATTAAAAAATATTTTTATAATTTTATCACAATTTAATTTTTTCTCCTTCAAATACCGGTTCACCAACACAGAGGTTCCCTCCACCTCAACCACCACGAGAAGATACTATGAATAGTGTAAAATTAGACCAGGATATTACATCCTTCCCCCCTTAAGAAAATTTCGTCCCCGAAATTAAATCATACGTAGGTAGTAAATAAATCCGGAAATCTCGTCTGCATATCCGACTCCAACTCCCAAGTCGTCTCCTCCACTCCATAATGTTGCCATATCACCTTAACCAAGGGTATGGTCTTCGACCGTAGTCGCCTCTCCTGTCTATCCGTAATCCTAATAGGACGTGTCTCGAAAGTAGCGTCCTCACCAATCTCCAAGGTAGACCAATCTAATATATGAGAAGGGTCCCTATGGTACCTCCGTAACATAGACACATGAAATACCCCATGTACTCCTGACAATTGTGGGGGTAATGCTAATCGATAAGCTACCGTCCCCACTCTTTCCAAAATCTCAAATGGCCCTATAAATCTAGGGAATAACTTCCCCGCTCTCCCAAACCGTTGTACTCCTCTACGAGGACTAACCCTCAGGAAAACATGATCCCCCACCTGAAACTCTAGAGGTCTACGTCTCCTATCCGCGTAACTCTTCTGACGTGACTGAGCTGTCAGAAGCCGCTGTCGAATCACTGTCACCACCTCAGTAGTCTGCTGCACCATCTCTAGACCCAATAATGGTCTATCTCCAACCTCTGACCAACACAACGGTGATCTACAAGGTCTCCCATATAATGCCTCAAATGGTGCCATCTGAATACTACTCTGATAGCTATTGTTGTACACAAACTCCACTAAAGGAATATGAGTCTCCCAATCTCCTCGAAAGTCTATCGTACAAGCCCGAAGCATATCCTCCAGAATCTGAATAGTCCGCTCACTCTGTCCATCAGTCTGCGGATGAAAAGCTGTACCGAAGTTCAGTTTCGTCCCCAGAGTATTCTGAAAACTGCCCCAAAACCGTGAAGTAAATCTGGGATCCCGATCAGATACAATACTCAACGGTACCCCATGCAATCGGACTATCTCTCGTACATATAATCTCGTCAACGACTCAATCGAATCTGTCTGACAAATAGGCATAAAATGAGCTGTCTTTGTCAACCGATCCACAACAACCCAAACCGTATCATGTCTCCGCGGAGTCATAGGTAAACCCATCACAAAATCCATAGTGATATGCTCCCACTTCCATTCAGGTAATGGAAGCGGTTGCAATAATCCAGCAGGTCGTCGATGCTCTGCCTTTACCTGCTGACAGGTAAGACATCGAGTCACAGTCTGTGCCACATCTCTCTTCATGCCACTCCACAAATACTGCCTCCGTAAATCTCGATACATCTTAGTAGCACCAGGATGCATCGCAAATCGTGAGTAATGTGCCTCCTGAAGTATCTCATCGCGTAACTCAGTATCCTCTGGAACCACTAATCTGCCTCTGAATCTGACTCCACCATCAGTGCCTCTAACCCATCCCTCCATATCCTCAATGTCATCAAATAATGCATCCCCCAACTGTGCATCCAACACCCTCTGTACTAGGGTTGGACGAGCAATCAAACTCCGTAAACTCAGTACATCTCTACGCTCATCCACATCTAGTCGATACTGACTAAGTGTATCCACTAACCCAAACTCCTGAATAGCCAATCGAGCTGCAATCAATCTCCTACTCAAGGCATCAGCCACCCCATTGGCCTTGCCCGGATGATACTGTAAAGAAAAATCAAAGTCCTCAAGATACTCCATCCATCTACGCTGTCTTTGGTTTAAATCTCTCTGTGTAAACAAGTACCGGAGACTCCTATGATCCGAAAATACCTCAAACCTCTCTCCATAAAGATAATATCTCCACTGCTTCAGTGCGAACACTACCGCAGCCAACTCCAAATCATGCACGGGATAATTCCTCTCGTGCGGCTTCAACAAACGTGAAGCATACTCAACCACTCTCTCCTGCTGCATCAACACACAACCCAAACCAACTCCTGAAGCATCACAATATACCTGATAACCAATACCCCTGTCGGGTATCACCAACACTGGAGGTGAAGTGAGTCGAGTCTTCAACTCCTGGAATGCCTGCTCACACACATCTGTCCACGCAAATGGAGTATCCTTCCGAGTCAACTGTGTCATCGGTGCTGCAATCCGCGAGAATCCCTCAATAAAACGTCGATAGTAACCTGCTAATCCCAGGAAACTGCGAATCTCTCCTACATTTTTCGGTCTCCTCCATGCCACCACTGCCTCTACTTTCGCTGGATCCACCGCTATACCCTCCTGAGAAATCACATGCCCTAAAAATCTCACCTGAGTCACCCAAAATTCACATTTACTCAGCTTGGCATACAATCTATGCTCTCTGAGCGTCTGCAACACAATCTTCAAGTGTCTAATGTGATCCTCCTCAGTGGCTGAATAAACCAATATATCATCAATGAACACAATCACAAACTGATCCAGATATGGTCTAAACACCCTGTGCATCAAATCCATAAACGCTGCAGGTGCATTGGTTAACCCAAATGGCATAACCAAGTACTCATAATGGCCAAACCGTGTGCGAAATGCTGTCTTTGGAATATCCTCCTCTCTAATCTTCAACTGATGGTACCCCGATCTGAGATCAATCTTGGAGTAATAATGACTACCTCTCAACTGATCAAACAAATCATTAATCCTCGGCAATGGATATTTGTTCTTTACTGTCACCCAGTTCAGCTGCCGGTAGTCCACACACATACGCATCGTACCATCCTTCTTTTTCACAAACAAAACAGGTGCTCCCCAAGGTGAAGTGCTCGGTCTGATAAATCCCAACTTCTGTAAATCTGTCAACTGAGTGTTCAACTCCTTCAGCTCTGCTGGTGCCATCCTATACGGTGGTATAGAAATCGAATCTGTACCCGGGTACAACTCAATGACAAAATCAATCTCCCTCTGCGGTGGCAACCCCGGTAAATCATCAGGAAAAACATCCATATAATGCTCCACAACCGGTATAGGGTTCGAAGAATCCTTCCTAGACGCTGAAGTAATCAAACCCGCTATAACACAATCGGTGTACTGAGGATTATCTAGAAAATGTGGACACGGAAGCAATCTCGTTCCACGAAATCTAACCCTCCCCGTAGGTGTGGTCAGTGTAATCCTCCTCTCAGCACACTCTATAACCGCCTCATACTCAGTCAACCAATCCAATCCAAGAATAACATCAAAATCAGTAAATGGCATCACAAACAGATCTGCTCTAAACTCATGGTCTGAGAAACTAAATACACAGTCCCTACAGACACCACTAATCACGGTACCTGATCCTAGTGGTGAATCAACTATAAATCTCCTCGCCACTCCCATAATCTCCAAACCCAATGTCTCAGCAAATGATGCAGAAATAAATGAATGAGTAGCACCAGTGTCAAACAAAACACGTGCCCAAGAACTGAATAAGAAAAACCTACCTCCCAGGTGATCTCGCTCTGCTGGAACCACATCAGGCCTAAGTGCATACACTCCACCTCTCTGAACCTGCCACTGCTGCTGCTGAACTAGTGGCCTACCCCGTCCTGCAAGACCCCTCTGTATCGGAACTGGTGCTGGAGCTGGAGCTCTCTGACCTCCAGGTACTAGCAGTGCAAATCCTCTACCCTGTGGACAATCTCTCCTCACATGTCCTGGCAATCCACACTGGAAACATAACAGATTAGGACAATCCCGAATCATATGGCCCACCTGACCACAAGCATAACAATGCTGGAGCTGCTGATCCCGTCCCGGAGCCTGACCATGCTGATCTAATCTCCGCCTCTGCTGACCCTGTCTCTGCCCCTGCTGAACCTGTCTAGAACCCTGCTGTTCTTGCCTGGGTCCTTGGTAACCCTGCCTCCAACTCTGAGAAGCCTGTCCCTGACTCTGCTGCTGCCCCGAGTATCAGTCCTCTGTCTGTGCTGACTACTCTCACCAGTAGCAGATGTAGAACTCTCAAGCTTCCTCTTATGAATCTCCCAGTAATCCTTAATCTCCACTAAAGTCCTCTCCACTCCGAGTGCCTTATCAATACACTCACGATAGGTGGTGATAGTCTGAGCCGCCAAATGAGGTGAAATCTTTGGTGACAACCCTCTCCTAAATCTCAATATCTTCTTTTCCTCTGTACTAATATACTCCTCCCCATATCGCCCTAACTCCTCAAAACGAGCCTGATACTGTGTCACTGTCATGTCCGGAGACTGAATCAACTCAAGAAACTCTTTAGCTTTAGCAACACGCACTGTCTGTGGTACATACTGTGCCAGAAAAGCAGTCTCAAACTCTGCCCAGGGCATGCCCTCTCTGCCCCGACTAACTGTCATCACCTCCCACCATGTAAAAGCCTCCCCCTCCAGAAACTCAGCAGCTAATAAAGCCCTCCTCTCCTCAGGAATCAGTAAGGAAGTCATCTTCCTGCGCAACTGGCGAACCCACTCCTCTGCTGCCACTGGATCTATCACTCCCCTATATACCGGAGGATTTGTCTTTCGTAACTCTGCTAGCTCCTTGATCGACGTATCAATCACCAAAGGAGCTACCTGTGCCTCCACAATCTGTCCTACACCCTCCTGTAACTCACCCAAAGCCATAACCTGTGCTGGAACCTCAACAGGAGCCTGTAATGCAACTGGGACTGGAGCAGTCATCTGTGTCACAAGTCCTGTAACAGTCTGCCCAAGAGCTCGTACCAACTCAGTAACATCCCGAACCTCCTGTCGTAAAGTAGTAACGACAGCCTCTACCCCCTGTGGTGCTAAATATCCCTCCTGATCCTCTCTAATATCATCTACTGGGTCTATAGACACTCGCCGCCTGCCCCCACCTCTCCCACGTCTTCCGCCCCTACCGCGTCTCGCACCCCTACCTCTCCGTCCTCACCCCCGCTCTAATGGAGCCACCTCAGGCATACCCACCTCATCTACCCCCTGAGGCTCATCCGCCTCATGTTCTCCTCTACCCCGTCCATATCCTCGCACCCGAGTACTACGTGTGTCAACCATATCTGGAAAATATAACACATGTATACATAAATCTAAAGCAGGAAACACCAAAAATAAAAACTCACCAGGTCAGCCGGGAAACGCATGATGTGTAGCCAACAAAATAACCTAGGTAACCTAACCACTGTAAGTTTCTAAACCTACAGCTCCGATACCAAACTGTCACGCCCCTCTCTCCTAAGATACACCGAGGTGTATCTATATCACAGGGACGTGACCGGCAGGGGACACCCCATCCCCCGAACCAGATCCCAAATCTCTGCTAAACCCAACAGACATAATAATAATAATAATAATAATAATAATAATAATAATAATAATAATAAGAACCACCATACTATCCACCAAGTACATCCACCTGTGTACATATACAACAGCGAAATAATAAAACATATCTACCCTATACCAAACCATATAGTATATACAAATACAATACAAAAAGTTCCCACACCCACTAAGAGTCAGCCCAAGGCTACACACCAGCTCACGCATCCCGCTGCTGACCGCCATCACCTACATCCAACTCACCTGAAAGGGGATAAAGAAGAGGGGTGAGCCACAAAGCTCAGTAGGGCGTAGAGAGGAAACGCCAATATCCATAAATAATAATGGTAAACCCAGAAATGAAATGCATAGTATGCAATACAGGAAATATACATCCATCAGTAAGTCAACCAAATAGCACAATAGCCGATAAGGCTAAGCAACACTGGAACCACCAACACTGGTCTCCAGAAATCCATACACCAATCCAATCAAGTGAAATGGTAGCCGATAAGGCTATCCAACACTGTAATCACCACATCAATCTCCAACAATCCATCACACCCCTGGACCCACCCTAATCCCCGTAGGGTGTCTCCCAATCCAGGTCCACACCGAAACTGGATGAGGATCTGGTATCCCGATAGCATAGCCTACACCAGAGGGCGTCCCCTGTGATGCACCCCATCTCAGACGGTCCACCGGTATATATCCGGTCTGTATATGTATATATATCATCCATCAGAAATCCATATCTGATCATTTGGGCGCCTATATGGGCCCACAATCCACATCCACATCCACATCCATATCCACATCCACATCCAACACCTCCAATCACCTCACTCTCAGAAAACATACCAACAGTGATATATATAACAGGGAATATAAATCAACATGCAAAATAGGTCGTATTTCCACCCCCGGAAACCGACAAAATCATAATATCACCAGAGTCCGTAAACCGGAACTCTAAAGTCACAAGCAAGAGTAAGGAAACCCCTACCTGGAAATCAGAGTGCTAAAACCAAGCACGCGTCCCAGACAACCCCTAACTCCAAAAGTTAACCCGCTCCGAATCCCAACCGTGACCACCGTCTACACCGAAAAACACGATATATGTAAATACTGTAAAAATACGGTCGGTCAACTATGGTCAACGGCCAAATAGTACTGGTCAAAGTCAACGTATAAATAGTAACCGGGTCAAATAGTACCGAACCGGGTCAAATAGCACCCGACCGGGTCAAATCGGGTCAAATAGTACCCAGCCGAGTCAACTCGCCGGTCAACCGAGTCAACTCGGCCTGACTCGGTCAACTCGCCGGAAACCCATTTAACCCCATCGCCGGCGATCCGACCACCCAAACCTGTCAAATCTTATATCAAATTGAAGAACTCGATGAGATAAACTCATAGGTACCTGAAACACGTCAAACCGTTGCCGGAATCGGCCGGATCGACCAAAAGAAATCCGAGGAAATCGGAACTTCAAACTCCGATATCTGCCTAACCACAACTCTGATCGACGTGATTCAAGTTGGGTTATACTCGTCTCGTCAATACGCTTCTTTTGATACCGGTGGTGTCGCTCACCGTCGTCGGACTAGGAAAATGAATAGTAAAGAACAAATACACGCGAGAGGAAAGGAAGAACAGGAAAAAAAACTGCGTAAGTTTTTTTCATTTTAATTTTTCTTTTATAATATCTTTGACTTACCAAAACACCCATCTGTCAAAAACGCCCCTAACTAAATTGTTATAATTAACTTCAAAAATTCATAACAAATCAAATTTAAATCCGATTTAAGTAATTCTTACTTTAAAAATTTTCCTTTAAAATTCCCCATTTATTAAAAAATATTTTTATAATTTTATCACAATTTAATTTTTTCTCCTTCAAATACCGGTTCACCAACACAGAGGTTCCCTCCACCTCAACCACCACGAGAAGATACTATGAATAGTGTAAAATTAGACCAGGATATTACAAAACTCGTAAGTTAAGACTTCTAAGAACACTAAATAGAGTATAACAGTCTATTTTGATGCCTTAGGAATGCTCAATTCTATGCATGGACAGTTTTTCATATTTCGTGCCATTTTGAACTTAACTTGGTCTATTGGCTTCTTTACCTAGCGAAACGTTGTCCAAAAGCTAAACTAGCAAGTTAAGACTTCTAAGAACACTAAATAGAGTATAACAGTCAACTTTGATGCCTTAGGAATGCTCAATTCCATACATAGACAAGTTTTTCACATTTCGTCCAATTGTGAACTTAACTTGGTCTATTGGCTTCTTTACCTAACGAAACGATGTCCAAAAGATAAACTAGCAAGTTAAGACTTCAAAGAACACTAAATAGAGTACAACGGTCTATTTTGATGCCTTAGGATTGCTCAATTCTATGCATGGACAAGTTTTCACGTTTCGTGCAATTTTGAACTTAACTTGGTCTATTGGCTTCTTTACCTAACGAAACGTTGTCCAAAAGCTAAACTAGCAAGTTAACACTTCCAATAACACTAAATAGAGTATAACGGTCGACTTTGATGCCTTAGGAATGCTCAATTCCATGCATAGACAAGTTTTTCTCATTTCGTGCAATTGTGAACTTAACTTGGTCTATTGGCATCTTTACCTAACGAAACGATGTCCAAAAGATAAACTAGCAAGTTAAGACTTCTAAGAACACTAAATAGAGTATAACGGTCTATTTTGATGCCTTAGGATTGCTCAATTCTATGCATGGACAAGTTTTTCACGTTTCGTGCAATATTGAACTTAACTTGGTCTATTGGCTTCTTTACCTAACGAAACGTTGTCCAAAAGCTAAACTAGCAAGTTAAGACTTTGAAGAACACTAAATAGAGTCTAACAGTCCATTTTGATGCCTTAGGAATGCCCAATTTTATGCATAGACAAGTTTTTCACGTTCCGTGCAATTTTGAACTTAACTTGGTCTATTGGCTTCTTTACCTAACGAAACATTGTCCAAAAGTTAAACTGGCAAGTTCAGACTTCTAAGAACTGTAAATAGAGTATAACGGTCTATTTTGAAGCATTAGGAATGCTCAATGCTATGCATGGACAATTTTTTAACGTTTCGTACAATTTTGATCTTAACTTGGTCTATTGGCTTCTTTACCTAACGAAACGTTGTCCAAAAGCTAAACTAGCAAGTTAAGACTTCCAAGAAAACTAAATAGAGTATAACTATCTATGTTTATGCCTTAGGAATGCTTAATTCTGTGCATGGACAAGTTTTTCACGTTTCGTGCCATTTTGAACTTAACTTTGTCTATTGGCTTCTTTACCTAACGAAACGTTGTCCAAAAGCAAAACTAGCAAGTTAACACTTCCAAGAACACTAAATAGAGTATAACGGTCGACTTTGATGCCTTAATAATGCTCAATTCCATGCATAGACAAGTTTTTCACATTTCGTGCAATTGTGAACTTAACTTGGTCTATTGGCATCTTTACCTAACGAAACGATGTCCAAAAGATAAACTAGCAAGTTAAGACTTCTAAGAACACTAAATAGAGTATAACGGTCTATTTTGATGCCTTAGGATTGCTCAATTCTATGCATGGACAAGTTTTTCACGTTTCGTGCAATATTGAACTTAACTTGGTCTATTGGCTTCTTTACCTAACAAAACGTTGTCCAAAAGCTAAACTAGCAAGTTAAGACTTTGAAGAACACTAAATAGAGTCTAACGGTCCATTTTGATGCCTTAGGAATGCCCAATTTTATGCATAGACAAGTTTTTCACGTTTCGTGCGATTTTGAACTTAACTTGGTCTATTGGCTTCTTTACCTAACGAAACATTGTCCAAAAGCTAAACTGGCAAGTTAAGACTTCTAAGAACTGTAAATAGAGTATAACGGTCTATTTTGAAGCATTAGGAATGCTCAATGCTATGCATGGACAATTTTTTAACGTTTCGTGCAATTTTGAACTTAACTTGGTCTATTGGCTTCATTACCTAACGAAACGTTGTCCAAAAGCTAAACTAGCAAGTTAAGACTTCCAAGAAAACTAAATAGAGTATAACGATCTATGTTTATGCCTTAGGAATGCTTAATTCTGTGCATGGACAAGTTTTTCACGTTTCGTGCCATTTTGAACTTAACTTCGTCTATTGGCTTCTTTGCCTAACGAAACGTTGTCCGAAAGCTAAACTAGCAACTTAAGAATTCTAAAAACACTAAATGGAGTTTAACGGTCCATTTTGATGCCTTAGGAATGCTCAATTCTATGAATAGACATTTTTTTCACGTTTCGTGCAATTTTGAACTTAACTTGGTCTATTGGCTTCTTTACCTAACGAAACGATGTCCAAAAGCTAAACTAGCAAGTTAAGACTTCTAAGAACACTAAATAGAGTACAACGGTCCATTTTGATGCCTTAATAATGCTCAATTCTATGCATGGACAAGTTTTTCATGTTTCGTGCCATTTTGAACTTAACTTGGTCTATTGGCTTCTTTACCTAACGAAACCTTGTCGAAAAGCAAAACTAGCAAGTTAAGCCTTCTAAGAACACTAAATAGAGTACAACGGTCCGTTTTGATGCCTTAGGAATGTTCAATTCTATGCATGGATAAGTTTTTCATGTTTCGTGCAATTTTGAACTTAACTTGGTCTATTGGCTTCTTTACCTAACGAAACGTTGTCCAAAAGCGAAACTAGCAAGTTCAGACTTATAAGAACACTAAATAGAGTATAACGGTCCATTTTGATGCCTTAGGAATGCTCAATTCTATGCATAGACAAGTTTTTCACGTTTCGTATAATTTTGAACTTAATTTGGTCTATTGGCTTCTTTACCTAACGAAACAATCTCCAAAAGCTAAACTAGTAAGTTAAGACTTCTAAGAACACTAATCAGAGTACAACGGTCCATTTCGATGCCTTAGGCATGCTCAATTCTATGCATGGACAAGTTTTTCATGTTTCGTGCCATTTTGAACTTAACTTGGTCTATTGGCTTCTTTACCTAACGAAACGTTGTCCTAAAGCTAAACTAGCAAGTTAAGACTTATAAGAACACTAAATAGAGTATAACGGTCTATTTTGACGCCTTAGGAATGCTCAATTCTATGCATATACAAGTTTTTCATGTTCCGTATAATTTTGAACTTAACTTGGTCTATTGGCTTCTTTACCTAACGAAACGACGTCCAAAAGCTAAACTAGTAAGTTAAGGCTTCTAAGAACACTAAATAGAGTACAACGGTCCATTTTGATGCCTTAAGAATGATCAATTCTATGCATGGACAAGTTTTTCATGTTTCGTGCCATTTTGAACTTAACTTGGTCTATTGGCTTCTTTACCTAACGAAACGTTGTCCAAAAGCTAAACTAGCAAGTTAAGCCTTCTAAGAGCACTAAATGGAGTATAACGGTCCAATTTGATACCTTAGGAATGCTCAATTATATGCATAGACAAGTTCTTCACATTTCGTGCAATTGTGAACTTTACTTGGTCTATTGGCTTCTTTACCTAACGAAACGAAGTCTAAAAGCGAAATTCGCAAGTTAAGTCTTCTAAGAACACTATATAGAGTATAACGATTTATTTTGATGCCTTATGAATGCTCAATTCTATGCATGTACAAGTTTTTCATGTTTCGTGCGATTTTCAACTTAACTTGGTCTATTGGCTTCTTTACCTAACGAAACGTTGTCCAAAAGCGAAACTAGCAAGTTAAGACTTATAAGAACACGAAATAGAGTATAACGGTCCTTTTTGAAGCCTTAGGAATGCTCAATTCTATGCATGGACAAGTTTTTCATGTTTCTTATAATTTTGAACTTAATTTGGTCTATTGGCTTCTTTACCTAACGAAACAATGTCCAAAAGCTAAACTAGTAAGTTAATACTTCTAAGAACACTAAATAGAGTACAACGGTCCATTTTGATGCCTTAGGAATGCTCAATTCTATGCATAGACAAGTTTTTCACGTTTCGTATAATTTTGAACTTAACTTGGTCTATTGGCTTCTTTACCTAACGAAACGATGTCCAAAAGCTAAACTAGTAAGTTAAGACTTCTAAGAACACTAAATAGAGTACAACGGTCCATTTTGATTCCTTAGGAATGCTCAATTCTATGCATGGACAAGTTTTTCATGTTTCGTGCCATTTTGAACTTAACTTGGTCTATTGGCTTCTTTACCTAATGAAACGTTGTCCAAAAGCTAAACTAGCAAGTTAAGCCTTCTATGAACACTAAATAGAGTATAACGGTCCAATTTGATACCTTAGGAATGCTCAATTCTATGCATAGACAAGTTCTTCACATTTCGCGCAATTGTGAACTTTACTTGGTCTATTGGCTTCTTTACCCAACGAAACGAAGTCCAAAAGCGAAATTCGCATGTTAAGACTTCTAAGAACACTATATAGAGTATAACGGTCTATTTTGATGCCTTAGGAATGCTCAATTCTATGCATGGACAAGTTTTTCATGTTTCGTTCAATTTTGAACTTAACTTGGTCTATTGGCTTCTTTACCTAACGAAACGTTGTCCAAAAGGGAAACTAGCAAGTTTAGACTTATAAGAACACTAAATAGAGTATAACGGTCCATTTTCATGCCTTAGGAATGTTCAATTCTATGCATAGACAAGTTTTTCACGTTTCGTATAATTTTGAACTTAATTTGGTCTATTGGCTTCTTTACCTAATGAAACAATGTCCAAAAGCTAAACTAGTAAGTGAAGACTTCTAAGAACACTAAATAGAGTACAACGGTCCATTTTGATGCCTTAGGAATGCTCAATTCTATGCATGGACAAGTTATTCATGTTTCGTGCAATTTTGAACTTAACTTGGTCTATTGGCTTCTTTACCTAACGAAACGTTGTCCAAAAGCAAAACTAGCAAGTTAAGACTTATGAGAACACTAAATAGAGTATAACGGTCCATTTTGATGCCTGAGGAATGCTCAATTCTATGCATAGACAAGTTTTTCACGTTTCGTATAATTTTGAACTTAATTTGGTCTATTGGCTTCTTTGCCTAACGAAACAATCTCCAAAAGCTAAACTAGTAAGTTAAGACTTCTAAGAACACTAAATAGAGTACAACGGTCCATTTCGATTCCTTAGGAATGCTCAATTCTATGCATGGACAAGTTTTTCATGTTTCGTGCCATTTTGAACTTAACTTGGTCTATTGGCTTCTTTACCTAACGAAACGTTGTCCAAAAGCTAAATTAGCAAGTTAAGACTTATAAGAACACTAAATAGAGTATAACGGTCCATTTTGATGCCTTAGGAATGCTCAATTCTATGCATAGACAAGTTTTTCACGTTTCGTATAATTTCGAACTTAACTCGGTCTATTGGCTTCTTTACCTAACGAAACGATGTCCAAATGCTAAACTAGTAAGTTAAGACTTCTAAGAACACTAAATAGAGTACAACGGTCCATTTTGATGTTTTAGGAATGCTCAATTCTATGCATGGACAAGTTTTTCATGTTTCGTGCCATTTTGAACTTAACTTGGTCTATTGGCTTCTTTACCTAACGAAACGTTGTCCAAAACCTAAACTAGCAAGTTAAGCCTTCTAAGAACACTAAATAGAGTATAACGGTCCAATTTGATACCTTCGGAATGCTCAATTCTACGCATAGACAAGTTCTTCACATTTCGTGCAATTGTGAACTTTACTTGGTCTATTGGCTTCTTTACCTAACGAAACAAAGTCCAAAAGCGAAACTCGCAAGTTAAGACTTCTAAGAACACTATATAGAGTATAACGGTCTATTTTGATGCCTTAGGAATGCTCAATTCTATGCATGGACAAGTTTTTCATGTTTCGTGCAATTTTGAACTTAACTTGGTCTATTGGCTTCTTTACCTGACGAAACGTTGTCCAAACGGGAAACTAGCAAGTTAAGACTTATAAGAACACTAAATAGAGTATAACGGTCCATTTTGATGCCTTAGGAATGCTCAATTCTATGCATAGACAAGTTTTTCACGTTTTGGTATAATTTTGAACTTAATTTGGCCTATTGGCTTTTTTACCAAACGAAACAATGTCCAAAAGCTAAACTAGTAAGTTAAGACTACTAAGAACACTAAATAGAGTACAACGGTCCATTTTGATGCCTTAGGAATGCTCAATTCTATGCATGGACAAGTTTTTCATGTTTCGTGCCATTTTGAACTTAACTTGGTCTATTGGCTTCTTTACCTAACGAAATGATGTCCAAAAGCTAAACTAGAAAGTTAAGACTTTGAAGAACACTAAATAGAGTATAACGGTCCATTTTGATGCCTTAGGAATGCTCAATTCCGCATGGACAAGTTTTTCTCGTTTCGTGCAATTTTGAACATAACTTGGTCTATTGGCTTCTTTACCTAACGAAACGTTGTCCAAAAGCAAAACTAGCAAGTTAAGACTTATAAGAACACTAAATAAAGTATAAAGGTCCATTTTGATGCCTTAGGAATACTCAATTCTATGCATAGACAAGTTTTTCACGTTTCGTATAATTTTGAACTTAATTTGGTCTATTGGCTTCTTTACCTAACGAAACAATGTCCAAAAGATAAACTAGTAAGTTAAGACTTCTAAGAACACTAAATAGAGTACAACGGTCCATTTTGATGCCTTAGAATTGCTCAATTTTGTGCATGGACAAGTTTTTCAGGTTTCGTGCCATTTTGAACTTAACTTGGTCTATTGGCTTCTTTACCTAACGAAACGTTGTCCAAAAGCAAAACTAGCAAGTTAAGCCTTCTAAGAACACTAAATAGAGTACAACGGTCCATTTTGATGCCTTAGGAATGCTCAATTCTATGCATGGACAAGTTTTTCATGTTTCGTGCAATTCTGAACTTAACTTGGTCTATTGGCTTCTTTACCTAACGAAACGTTGTCCAAAAGCGAAACTAGCAAGTTAAGACTTATAAGAACACTAAATAGAGTATAACGGTCCATTTTGATGCCTTAGGAATGCTCAATTCTATGCATAGACAAGTTTTTCACGTTTCGTGTAATTTTGAACTTAATTTGGTCTATTGGCTTCTTTACCTAACGAAACAATCTCCAAAAGCTAAACTAGTAAGTTAAGACTTCTAAGAACACTAATCAGAGTACAACGGTCCATTTCAATGCCTTAGGAATGCTCAATTCTATGCATGGACAAGTTTTTCATGTTTCGTGCCACTTTGAACTTAACTTGGTCTATTGGCTTCTTTACCTAACGAAACGTTGTCCTAAAGTTAAACTAGCAAGTTTAGACTTATAAGAACACTAAATAGAGTATAACGGTCCATTTTGATGCCTTAGGAATACTCAATTCTACGCATACACAAGTTTTTCACGTTCCGTATAATTTTGAACTTAACTTGGTCTATTGGCTTCTTTACCTAACGAAACGATGTCCAAAAGCTAAACTAGTAAGTTAAGACTTCTAAGAACACTAAATAGAGTACAACGGTCCATTTAGATGCCTTAGGAATTCTCAATTCTATGCATGGACAAGTTTTTCATGTTTCGTGCCATTTTGAACTTAACTTGGTCTATTGGTTTCTTTACCTAACGAAACGTTGTCCAAAAGCTAAACTAGCAAGTTAAGCCTTCTAAGAACACTAAATAGAGTATAACGGTCCAATTTGATACCTTAGGAATGCTCAATTCTATGCATAGACAAGTTCTTCACATTTCGTGCAATTGTGAACTTTACTTGGTCTGTTGGGTTCTTTACCTAACGAAACGAAGTCCAAAAGTGAAATTCGCAAGTTAAGTCTTCTAAGAACACTATATAGAGTATAACGGTCTATTTTGATGCCTTAGGAATGCTCAATTCTATGCATGGACAAGTTTTTCATGTTTCGTGCAATTTTCAACTTAACTTGGTCTATTGGCTTCTTTACCTAACGAAACATTGTCCAAAAGCGAAACTAGCAAGTTAAGACTTATAAGAACACTAAATAGAGTATAACGGTCCATTTTGATGCCTTAGGAATGCTCAATTCTATGCATAGATAAGTTTTTCATGTTTCGTATAATTTTGAACTTAATTTGGTCTATTGGCTTCTTTACCTAACGAAACAATGTCCAAAAGCTAAACTAGTAAGTTAAGACTTCTAAGAACACTAAATAGAGTACAACGGTCCATTTTGATGCCTTAGGAATGCTCAATTCTATGCATAGACAAGTTTTTCACGTTTCGTATAATTTTCAACTTAACTTGGTCTATTGGCTTCTTTACCTAACGAAACGATGTCCAAAAGCTAAACTAGTAAGTTAAGACTTCTAAGAACACTAAATAGAGTACAACGGTCCATTTTGATGCCTTAGGAATGCTCAATTCTATGCAGGGACAAGTTTTTCATGTTTCGTGCCATTTTGAACTTAACTTGGTGTATTGGTTTCTTTACCTAACGAAACGTTGTCCAAAAGCTAAACTAGCAAGTTAAGCCTTCTAAGAACAGTAAATAGAGTATAACGGTCCAATTTGATATCTTAGGAATGCTCAATTCTATGCATAGACAAGTTCTTCACATTTCGCGCAAATGTGAACTTTACTTGGTCTATTGGCTTCTTTACCCAACGAAACGAAGACCAAAAGTGAAATTCACAAGTTAAGACTTCTAAGACTCCTAACCTAGTGTCATTAGGAGGCCATGGGTCGCTTAGTGTGATAGGCTCCAAATTAGGTCACTTAGGTTCTATTAGTTCAATTGGTGTGTAGCCATGATTATTTGTTGATGAGAACTAGTTTTGATATTATTTGAAGAATGTTTATGGTCTTAAATCACTTTTGTGATAAAATCTCAAAAATGCTTATAAATCTTTTACAAAACTTGCATCAACCCCTTAGTTCTCCACTTTTTGATTTATTACAAAAAGGGGAGAGACATGATGATAAATTGCATTAAAATCATTTGCCAAAATGCATATATAGGCATAACTTAAGGGGGAGTGTATATGCCATGATTGGGAGAGAATAGATGTTAAAGTAAGGGGGAGCTAAGCTTACTTAACTAAAGTTGTATATGAGTTTCAAAAGTGTTTTAAATTGATATCATTAAACTTTTTAATGCACTTTGAATTGATATTAAATTCAATTACAATCAAATAGACATTTATATCATGCATGTTTTGTAATCATCAAAAAGGGGGAGATTGTTGGACCTATGGTCCTATATGTCTAATTTTGATGATATTAAATCATTTATAAATCATAATGAAACATTAAAGCAATATTTGATTTATATGAATTGAATTTAAATGACTATATATTTTTTAGATAGTGCTGGAAATTAAGTTTTGGAAACAAACATACATGGACTAAGTTAGGGCATTAATCTTCTAATGATCATAATTTATCTTACTTAGGTCCAAATGACTTGAAACTTGAATCACATGCACATGAAGGCTTAATATATGTTCTAGGACTATAATCATGAGAAATTAAGTGCATCACATATATATTTGGTCATATGCTTAAATTCCGTCAAAACTAGGTTTAACCTAATTTTGTGCATATGTGTTGTTTGTGAACGTGGAGAACCAAATGAACTCCGATTTAAATGAAATTTCGTGTGCATCTTAGTTTCATCACTATGAACATATTTTATTTAGTAAAGTTCAAGAGAAAATGTCATTTACACTGAGTTTGTAAAATGACTTTGAATTTACACTTAGAATTTATCGGTTTTACTATTAGTGATCTAATTGCTTGGTTGAGTGACCAAACGATTTCCAATTGTTATGAAATTTTACATGGACATTCTAATACATATAAAATGATTTATCATGCAGTAATATGAATTTTCTGGGTTGTTGTTCTAATGTAATTAACCTATGCGCTCTATATGAAGCTCTTTGAGCTTACATGCAATTGGGGAGTTCTACCTCCTATTTCCTTGTAGGTTAATCATCATTGTGGTCTCATATGGCTCAGAATTCAGTATGTTCAAGAGTGGTCGAAGTCCAGTTTCTAAGAATGAGCTTGGAGCTCTAGGAAACTATGAAAAATCCTATATTTGCCAACTTTCCACTAAGGCACTTTATCAAGTTGAATGAATCAAACATTGAGGCTATTGGTTGTGGTCTTCATGGAGATACAACTCTTTTCAATCATATGAGACAAACCTTGTCCTCTCTATCATTAGTGATATATTCTTGTTTGACATTTTCACTCAAGACATGTGCTACCAAGAAAGTTATGTTGGTGCAATCAAACAAGATCCTTGACTAAGGGATCACTTTTGAAGTCTTTGATTCAAAATGAAGGGACAAGATGGCATAGTACAATCTACATCCATGGCTGAGAATT
The DNA here is from genome assembly GCF_013401445.1 of Tripterygium wilfordii. NCBI lineage: Eukaryota > Viridiplantae > Streptophyta > Magnoliopsida > Celastrales > Celastraceae > Tripterygium > Tripterygium wilfordii. Next base: position 7,081,686 of record NC_052245.1, read on the forward strand.
AAAGAGAGTTTGAATGGTCAAGATTTGAAGACATACATTGATCAAATGGTTGTGCATAAGACAACTTTCTTGCTTGCAATTTTTGACTTAAAAAAAGGAGTATGTGCAACCTCTATATGCTCTATGGTGGAGATTTGTTTGCTCAAATCATCAATGACCAAGATTAGGAGCTGCAATGGATGGTAGAGATCAACTCTTGAAGTTTGATCCAATGGCTACAAGCATAGGAGAGAATTGCCTTTAAAAGAGGATCTTCCCTTTCATACAACTTGGAGAAGCAAATTGAAAAATTATCCTTGAGAGAAACCTCTTGCTATCAAGTTCATCAATCATCAAGCTTTCTTGCTATTTGCTACAACAATCTTCTCCAATACAAGCCTCTACAATCAAGGACTTCTCACTACTCTTGCTTTTGCAAAAGGGAAGTTCCTATATCCTTTAGGCTTTGTTTACTTATAATCTAAACCTCTCTTGTTCTTAAAATCCTATCTTTGAGAGTGTTGCTGTAATCTTGAGAGTTTCATACCAAATACCTTTGAGGTAACCTGTGAGAACCTTGGCTGAAAATCCCATTGAGAAATTCCCTTTGTTAGGGGAAATTGTAAACATTGAAGTTTGAGGGAGTTCTTAGAAACCCTTGGTGTAAGGAGTTTTGTGGGTCTCTTAAAACCACACCTTAGTGGAGTTGGGAAAATCCTAGGTTGGTGAATCTAGGTAGTAGACGTAGGAGAAGGGTCTCCGAACTACTATAAATCGCTGTGTTGATTTCTTTGTTTACTTGTTTATATTTACTACTTGTTTCAAACTGCAGGATTTTCAAAACCCTAATCTGTCCGAGATTAGCAGACTACCTTAAACTTTGAATTTTGATCTGAAATTTTGATATAGTGTTTATTAGGGTGTTGTGACATTGCATATAAAATTTCGTTGCATTTTGACATCATTTGATAGGTAAAATCTGAGTTGAAAAATCTGTGTGCAGTGTGTTGCTTGAAAATCTGTTTTGTGCAATTCTTGATTATTTGATATTTGGTCATTCACTATATTGTATCACATCTTGCATTGGATTGAATATTGATTAGGAAAATCATTAGAGTCCAAATTTGTGTGCTACTCGTTAATTGCCATTAATTTGTTTAAATTGAAAAAGGGATTCCAGTTGGAATTTGGGGACACAATTCACCCCCCCTCTTGTGTTAAACTCGATCCGTCACAACGGTCCATTTTGATGCCTTAGGAATGCTCAATTCTATGCATGGACAAGTTTTTCATGTTTCGTGCAATTTTGAACTTAACATGGTCTATTGGCTTCTTTACCTAACGAAACGTTGTCCAAAAGCGAAACTAGCAAGTTAAGACTTATAAGAACACTAAATAGAGTATAACGGTCCATTTTGATGCCTTAGGAATGCTCAATTCTATGCATAGACAAGTTTTTCACGTTTCGTATAATTTTGAACTTAATTTGGTCTATTGGCTTCTTTACCTAACGAAACAATCTCCAAAAGCTAAACTAGTAAGTTAAGACTTCTAAGAACACTAATCAGAGTACAACGGTCCATTTCGATGCCTTAGGAATGCTCAATTCTATGCATGGACAAGTTTTTCATGTTTCGTGCCACTTTGAACTTAACTTGGTCTATTTGCTTCTTTACCTAACGAAACGTTGTCCTAAAGTTAAACTAGCAAGTTTAGACTTATAAGAACACTAAATAGAGTATAACGGTCCATTTTGATGCCTTAGGAATACTCAATTCTATGCATAGACAAGTTTTTCACGTTCCGTATAATTTTGAACTTAACTTGGTCTATTGGCTTCTTTACCTAACGAAACGATGTCCAAAAGCTAAACTAGTAAGTTAAGACTTCTAAGAACACTAAATAGAGTACAACGGTCCATTTAGATGCCTTAGGAATTCTCAATTCTATGCATGGACAAGTTTTTCATGTTTCGTGCCATTTTGAACTTAACTTGGTCTATTGGCTTCTTTACCTAACGAAACGTTGTCCAAAAGCTAAACTAGCAAGTTAAGCCTTCTAAGAACACTAAATAGAGTATAACGGTCCAATTTGATACCTTAGGAATGCTCAATTCTATGCATAGACAAGTTCTTCACATTTCGTGCAATTGTGAACTTTACTTGGTCTGTTGGGTTCTTTACCTAACGAAACGAAGTCCAAAAGTGAAATTCGCAAGTTAAGTCTTCTAAGAACACTATATAGAGTATAACGGTCTATTTTGATGCCTTAGGAAAGCTCAATTCTATGCATGGACAAGTTTTTCATGTTTCGTGCAATTTTCAACTTAACTTGGTCTATTGGCTTCTTTACCTAACGAAACGTTGTCCAAAAGCGAAACTAGCAAGTTAAGACTTATAAGAACACTAAATAGAGTATAACGGTCCATTTTGATGCCTTAGGAATGCTCAATTCTATGCATAGATAAGTTTTTCATGTTTCGTATAATTTTGAACTTAATTTGGTCTATTGGCTTCCTTACCTAACGAAACAATGTCCAAAAGCTAAACTAGTAAGTTAAGACTTCTAAGAACACTAAATAGAGTACAACGGTCCATTTTGATGCCTTAGGAATGCTCAATTCTATGCATAGACAAGTTTTTCACGTTTCGTATAATTTTCAACTTAACTTGGTCTATTGGCTTCTTTACCTAACGAAACGATGTCCAAAAGCTAAACTAGTAAGTTAAGACTTCTAAGAACACTAAATAGAGTACAACGGTCCATTTTGATGCCTTAGGAATGCTCAATTCTATGCAGGGACAAGTTTTTCATGTTTCGTGCCATTTTGAACTTAACTTGGTCTATTGGTTTCTTTACCTAACGAAACGTTGTCCAAAAGCTAAACTAGCAAGTTAAGCCTTCTAAGAACAGTAAATAGAGTATAACGGTCCAATTTGATACCTTAGGAATGCTCAATTCTATGCATAGACAAGTTCTTCACATTTCGCGCAATTGTGAACTTTACTTGGTCTATTGGTTTCTTTACCCAACGAAACGAAGACCAAAAGTGAAATTCACAAGTTAAGACTTCTAAGAACACTATATAGAGTATAACGGTCTATTTTGATGCCTTAGGAATGCTCAATTCTATGCATGGACAAGTTTTTCAAGTTTCGTGCAATTTTGAACTTAACTTGGTCTATTGGCTTCTTTACCTAACGAAACGTTGTCCAAAAGGGAAACTAGCAAGTTAAGACTTATAAGAACACTAAATAGAGTATAACGGTCCATTTTGATGCCTTAGGAATGTTCAATTCTATGCATAGACAAGTTTTTCACGTTTCGTATAATTTTGAACTTAATTTGTTCTATTGACTTCTTTACCTAACGAAACAATGTCCAAAAGCTAAACTAGTAAGTGAAGACTTCTAAGAACACTAAATAGAGTACAACGGTCCATTTTGATGCCTTAGGAATGCTCAATTCTATGCATGGACAAGTTTTTCATGTTTCGTGCAATTTTGAACTTAACTTGGTCTATTGGCTTCTTTACCTAACGAAACAATCTCCAAAAGCTAAACTAGTAAGTTAAGACTTCTAAGAACACTAAATAGAGTACAAAGGTCCATTTCGAAGCCTTAGGAATGCTCAATTCTATGCATGGACAAGTTTTTCATGTTTCGTGCCATTTTGAACGTAACTTGGTCTATTGGCTTCTTTACCTAACGAAACGTTGTCCAAAAGCTAAACTAGCACGTTAAGACTTATAAGAACACTAAATAAAGTATAACGGTTCATTTTGATGCCTTAGGAATGCTCAATTCTATTCATAGACAAGTTTTTCACGTTTCGTATAATTTTGAACTTAACTCGGTCTATTGGCTTCTTTACCTAACGAAACGATGTCCAAATGCTAAACTAGTAAGTTAAGACTTCTAAGAACACTAAATAGAGAACAACGGTCCATTTTGATGCCTTAGGAATGCTCAATTCTATGCATAGACAAGTTTTTCATGTTTCGTGCCATTTTGAACTTAACTTGGTCTATTGGCTTCTTTACCTAACGAAACGTTGTCCAAAAGCTAAACTAGCAAGTTAAGCCTTCTAAGAACAGTAAATAGAGTATAACGGTCCAATTTGATACCTTCGGAATGCTCAATTCTACGCATAGACAAGTTCTTCACATTTCGTGCAATTGTGAACTTTACTTGGTCTATTGGCTTCTTTACCTAACGAAACAAAGTCCAAAAGTGAAACTCACAAGTTAAGACTTCTAAAAACACTATATAGAGTATAGCGGTATATTTTGATGCCTTAGGAATGCTCAATTCTATGCATGGACAAGTTTTTCATGTTTCGTGCAATTTTGAACTTAACTTGGTGTATTGGCTTCTTTACCTAACGAAACGTTGTCCAAAAGGGAAACTAGCAAGTTAAGACTTATAAGAACACTAAATAGAGTATAACGGTCCATTTTGATGCCTTAGGAATGTTCAATTCTATGCATAGACAAGTTTTTCACGTTTCGTATAATTTTGAACTTATTTTGTTCTATTGGCTTCTTTACCTAACGAAGCAATGTCCAAAAGCTAAACTAGTAAGTGAAGACTTCTAAGAACACTTAATAGAGTACATCGGTCCATTTTGATGCCTTAGGAATGCTCAATTCTATGCATGGACAAGTTTTTCATGTTTCGTGCAATTTTGAACTTAACTTGGTATATTGGCTTCTTTACCTAACGAAACGTTGTCCAAAAGCAAAACTAGCAAGTTAAGACTTATATGAACACTAAATAGAGTATAACGGTCCATTTTGATGCCTGAGGAATGCTCAATTCTATGCATAGACAAGTTTTTCACGTTTCGTATAATTTTGAACTTAATTTGGTCTATTGGCATCTTTACCTAACGAAACAATCTCCAAAAGCTAAACTAGTAAGTGAAGACTTCTAAGAACACTAAATAGAGTATAACAGTCCATTTTGATGCCTTAGGAATGTTCAATTCTATGCATAGATAAGTTTTTCACGTTTCGTATAATTTTGAACTTAATTTCGTCTATTGGCTTCTTTACCTAACGAAACAATGTCCAAAAGCTAAACTAGTAAGTGAAGACTTCTAAGAACACTAAATAGAGTACAACGGTCCATTTTGATGCCTTAGGAATGCTCAATTCTATGCATGGACAAGTTTTTCATGTTTCGTGCAATTTTGAACTTAACTTGGTCTATTGGCTTCTTTACCTAACGAAACAATCTCCAAAAGCTAAACTAGTAAGTTAAGACTTCTAAGAACACTAAATAGAGTACAAAGGTCCATTTCGAAGCCTTAGGAATGCTCAATTCTATACATGGACAAGTTTTTCATGTTTCGTGCCATTTTGAACGTAACTTGGTCTATTGGCTTCTTTACCTAACGAAACGTTGTCCAAAAGCTAAACTAGCAAGTTAAGACTTATAAGAACACTAAATAGAGTATAACGGTTCATATTGATGCCTTAGGAATGCTCAATTCTATGCATGGACAAGTTTTTCACGTTTCGTATAATTTTGAACTTAACTCGGTCTATTGGCTTCTTTACCTAACGAAACGATGTCCAAATGCTAAACTAGTAAGTTAAGACTTCTAAGAACACTATATAGAGTATAACGGTCTATTTTGATGCCTTAGGAATGCTCAATTCTATGCATGGACAAGTTTTTCATGTTTCGTGCAATTTTGAACTTAACTTGGTCTATTGGCTTCTTTTCCTAACGAAACGTTGTCCAAAAGCGAAACTAGCAAGTTAAGACTTATAAGAACACTAAATAGAGTATAACGGTCCATTTTGATGCCTTAGGAATGCTCAATTCTATGCATAGACAAGTTTTTCACGTTTCGTATAATTTTCAACTTAATTTGGTCTATTGGCTTCTTTACCTAACGAAACAATGTCCAAAACCTAAACTAGTAAGTTAAGACTTCTAAGAACACTAAATAGAGTGCAACGGTCCATTTTAATGCCTTAGGAATGCTCAATTCTATGCATGGACAAGTTTTTCATGTTTCGTGCCATTTTGAACTTAACATGGTCTATTGGCTTCTTTACCTAACGAAACGTTGTCCAAAAGCTAAACTAGCAAGTGAAGCCTTCCAAGAACACTAAATAGAGTATAACGGTCCAATTTGATACCTTAGGAATGCTCAATTCTAAGAATAGACAAGTTCTTCAAATTTCGTGCAGTTGTGAACTTTACTTGGTCTATTGGCATCTTTACCTAACGAAACGAAGTCCAAAAGCGAAACTCGCAGTTAAGACTTCTAAGAACACTATATAGAGTATAACGGTCTATTTTGATGCCTTAGGAACGCTCAATTCTATGCATGGACAAGTTTTTCATGTTCGTGCCATTTTTAACTTAACTTGGTCTCTTAGCTTCTTTACCTAGCGAAACGTTGTCCAAAAGCAAAACAAGCAAGTTAACACTTCTAAGAACACTAAATAGAGTATAACGGTCGACTTTGATGCTTTAGGAATGCTCAATTCCATGCATAGACAAGTTTTTCACATTTCGTGCAATTGTGAACTTAACTTGGTCTATTGGTTTCTTTACCTAACGAAACGATGTCCAAAAGATAAACTAGCAAGTTAAGACTTCAAAGAACACTAAATAGAGTATAACGGTCTATTTTGATTCCTTAGGATTGCTCAATTCTATGCAGGGACAAGTTTTTCACGTTTCGTGTAATTTTGAACTTAACTTGGTCTATTGGCTTCTTTACCTAACGAAACGATGTCCAAAATATAAACTAGCAAGTTAAGACTTCTAAGAACACTAAATAGAGTATAACGGTCTATTTTGATGCCTTAGGATTTCTCAATTCTATGCATGGACAAGTTTTTCACGTTTCGTGCAATTTTGAACTTAACTTGGTCTATTGGCTTCTTTAGCTAACGAAACGTTGTCCAAAAGCTAAACTAGCAAGTTAAGACTTATAAGAACACTAAATAAAGTATAAAGGTCCATTTTGATGCCTTAGGAATGCTCAATTCTATGCATAGACAAGTTTTTCACCTTTCGTATAATTTTGAACTTAAATTGGTCTATTGGCTTCTTTAACTAAGGAAACGATGTCCAAAAGCTAAACTAGTAAGTTAAGACTTCTAAGAACACTAAATGGAGTACAACCGTTCATTTTGATGCCTTAGGAATGCTCAATTCTATGCATGGACAAGTTTTTCACGTTTCGTGCAATTTTGAACTTAACTTGGTCTATTGGCTTCTTTACCTAACGAAACGTTGTCCAAAAGTGAAACTAGCAAGTTAAGACTTATAAGAACACTAAATAGAGTATAACGGTCCATTTTGATGCCTTAGGAATGCTCAATTCTATGCATAGACAAGTTTTTCACGTTTCGTATAATTTTGAACTTAATTTGGTCTATTGGCTTCTTTACCTAACGAAACAATGTCCAAAACCTAAACTAGTAAGTTAGGACTTCTAAGAACACTAAATAGAGTGCAACGGTCCATTTTGAAGCCTTAGGATTTCTCAATTCTATGCATGGACAAGTTTTTCACGTTTCGTGCAATTTTGAACTTAACTTGGTCAATTGGCTTCTTTACCTAACGAAACGTTTTCCAAAAGCGAAACTAGCAAGTTAAGACTTATAAGAACACTAAATAGAGTATAACGGTCCATTTTGATGCCTTAGGAATGCTCAATTCTATGCATAGACAAGTTTTTCACGTTTCGTATAATTTTGAACTTAATTTGGTCTATTGGCTTCTTTACCTAACGAAACAATGTCCAAAACCAAAACTAGTTTGTTAAGACTTCTAACAACACTAAATAGAGTGCAACGGTCCATTTTGACGCCATAGGAATGCTCAATTCTATGCATGGACAAGTTTTTCATGTTTCGTGCCATTTTGAACTTAACTTGGTCTATTGGCTTCTTTACCTAACGAAACGTTATCCAAAAGATAAACTAGCAAGTTAAGACTTCTAAGAACACTAAATATAGTATAACGGTCTATTTTGATGACTTAGGATTGCTCAATTCAATGCATGGACAAGTTTTTCACGTTTCGTGCAATTTTGAACTTAACTTGGTCTATTGGCTTCTTTACCTAACGAAACGTTGTCCAAAAGCTAAACTAGCAAGTTAAGCCTTCTAAGAACACTAAATAGAGTATAACGGTCCAATTTGATACCTTAGGAATGCTCAATTCTATGCATAGACAAGTTCTTCACATTTCGTGCAATTGTGAACTTTACTTGGTCTATTGGCTTCTTTACCTAACGAAACGAAGTCCAAAAGAGAAATTCGCAAGTTAAGACTTCTAAGAACACTATATAGAGTATAACGGTCTATTTTGATGCCTTAGGAATGCTCAATTCTATGCATGGACAAGTTTTTCATGTTTCGTGCAATTTTGAACTTAACTTGGTCTATTGGCTTCTTTACCTAACGAAACGTTGTCCAAAAGCGAAACTAGCAAGTTAAGACTTGTAAGAACACTAAATAGAGTATAACGGTCCATTTTTGATGCCTTAGGAATGCTCAATTCTATGCATAGACAAGTTTTTCACGTTTCGTATAATTTTGAACTTAATTTGGTCTATTGGCTTCTTTACCTAACGAAACAATGTCCAAAACCTAAACTAGTAAGTTAAGACTTCTAAGAACACTAAATAGAGTGCAACGGTCCATTTTAATGCCTTAGGAATGCTCAATTCTATGCATGGACAAGTTTTTCATGTTTCGTGCCATTTTGAACTTTACTTGGTCTATTGGCTTCTTTACCTAACGAAACGTTGTCCAAAAGCTAAACTAGCAAGTGAAGCCTTCCAAGAACACTAAATAGAGTATAACGGTCCAATTTGATACCTTAGGAATGCTCAATTCTATGCATAGACAAGTTTTTCACAATTCGTGCAGTTGTGAACTTTACTTGGTCTATTGGCATCTTTACCTAACGAAACGAAGTCCAAAAGTGAAACTCGCAGTTAAGACTTCTAAGAACACTATATAGAGTATAACGGTCCATTTTGATGCCTTAGGAATGCTCAATTCTATGCATGGACAAGTTTTTCATGTTTCGTGCCATTTTGAACTTAACTTGGTCTATTAGCTTCTTTACGTAGCGAAACGTTGTCCAAAATCAAAACAAGCAAGTTAACACTTCTAAGAACACTAAATAGAGTATAACGGTCGACCTTGATGCTTTAGGAATGCTCAATTCCATGCATAGACAAGTTTTTCACATTTCGTGCAATTGTGAACTTAACTTGGTCTATTGGCTTCTTTACCTAACGAAACGATGTCCAAAAGATAAACTAGCAAGTTAAGACTTCTAAGAACACTAAATATAGTATAACGGTCTATTTTGATGACTTAAGATTGCTCAATTCAATGCATGGACAAGTTTTTCACGTTTCGTGCAATTTTGAACTTAACTTGGTCTATTGGCTTCTTTACCTAACGAAACGTTGTCCAAAAGCTAAACTAGCAAGTTAAGCCTTCTAAGAACACTAAATAGAGTATAACGGTCTATTTTGATGCCTTAGGATTTCTCAATTCTATGCATGGACAAGTTTTTCACGTTTCGTGCAATTTTGAACTTAACTTGGTCTATTGGCATCTTTAGCTAACGAAACGTTGTCCAAAAGCTAAACTACCAAGTTAAGACTTATAAGAACACTAAATAAAGTATAAAGGTCCATTTTGATGCCTTAGGAATGCTCAATTCTATGCATAGACAAGTTTTTCACCTTTCGTATAATTTTGAACTTAACTTGGTCTATTGGCTTCTTTAACTAAGGAAACGATGTGCAAAAGCTAAACTAGTAAGTTAAGACTTCTAAGAACACTAAATGGAGTACAACGGTCCATTTTGATGCCTTAGGAATGCTCAATTCTATGCATGGACAAGTTTTTCATGTTTCGTGCCATTTTGAACTTAACTTGGTCTATTGGCTTCTTTACCTAACGAAACGTTGTCCAAAAGCTAAACTAGCATGTTAAGCCTTCTAAGAACACTAAATATAGTATAACGTTCGAATTTGATGCCTTAGGAATGCTCAATTCTATGCATAGAAAAGTTCTTCACATTTCGTGCAAGTTTGAACTTTACTTGGTCTATTGGCTTCTTTACCAAACGAAACGAAGTCCAAAAGAGAAACTCGCAAGTGAAGACTTCTAAGAACACTAAATAGAGTATAACGGTCTATTTTGATGCCTTAGGAATGCTCAATTCTATGCATGGACAAGTTTTTCATGTTTCGTGTCATTTTGAACTTAACTTGGTCAATTAGGTTTTTCACCTAGCGAAACGTTGTCCAAAAGCCAAAATAGCAAGTTCAGACTTCTAAGAACACTAAATAGAGTATAACGGTCTATTTGGATGCCTTAGGATTGCTCAATTCTATGCAGGGACAAGTTTTTCACGTTTCGTGTAATTTTGAACTTAACTTGGTCTCTTGGCTTCTTTACCTAATGAAACGATGTCCAAAATATAAACTAGCAAGTTAAGACTTCTAAGAACACTAAATAGAGTATAACGGTCTATTTTGATGCCTTAGGAATGCTCAATTCTATGCATAGACAAGTTTTTCACGTTTCGTATAATTTTGAACTTAATTTGGTCTATTGGCTTCTTTACCTAACGAAACAATGTCCAAAACCTAAACTAGTAAGTTAAGACTTCTAAGAACACTAAATAGAGTGCAACGGTCCATTTTGATGCCTTAGGAATGCTCAATTCTATGCATGGACAAGTTTTTCATGTTTCGTGCCATTTTGAACTTAACTTGGTCTATTAGGTTCTTTACCTAGCGAAACTTTGTCCAAAAGCAAAACAAGCAAGTTAACACTTCGAAGAACACTAAATAGAGTATAACGGTCGACTTTGATGCTTTAGGAATGCTCAATTCCATGCATAGACAAGTTTTTCACATTTCGTGCAATTGTGAACTTAACTTGGTCTATTGGCTTCTTTACCTAACGAAACGATGTCCAAAAGATAAACTAGCAAGTTAAGACTTCTAAGAACACTAAATAGAGTATAACGGTCTATTTTGATGCCTTAGGATTGCTCAATTCTATGCAGGGACAAGTTTTTCACGTTTCGTGTAATTTTGAACTTAACTTGGTCTCTTGGCTTCTTTACCTAACGAAACGATGTCCAAAATATAAACTAGCAAGTTAAGACTTCTAAGAACACTAAATAGAGTATAACGGTCTATTTTGATGCCTTAGGATTTCTCAATTCTATGCATGGACAAGTTTTTCACGTTTCGTGCAATTTTGAACTTAACTTGGTCTATTGGCATCTTTAGCTAACGAAACGTTGTCCAAAAGCTAAACTACCAAGTTAAGACTTATAAGAACACTAAATAAAGTATAAAGGTCCATTTTGATGCCTTAGGAATGCTCAATTCTATGCATAGACAAGTTTTTCACCTTTCGTATAATTTTGAACTTAACTTGGTCTATTGGCTTCTTTAACTAAGGAAACGATGTGCAAAAGCTAAACTAGTAAGTTAAGACTTCTAAGAACACTAAATGGAGTACAACGGTCCATTTTGATGCCTTAGGAATGCTCAATTCTATGCATGGACAAGTTTTTCATGTTTCGTGCCATTTTGAACTTAACTTGGTCTATTGGCTTCTTTACCTAACGAAACGTTGTCCAAAAGCTAAACTAGCATGTTAAGCCTTCTAAGAACACTAAATATAGTATAACGTTCGAATTTGATGCCTTAGGAATGCTCAATTCTATGCATAGAAAAGTTCTTCACATTTCGTGCAAGTTTGAACTTTACTTGGTCTATTGGCTTCTTTACCAAACGAAACGAAGTCCAAAAGAGAAACTCGCAAGTGAAGACTTCTAAGAACACTAAATAGAGTATAACGGTCTATTTTGATGCCTTAGGAATGCTCAATTCTATGCATGGACAAGTTTTTCATGTTTCGTGTCATTTTGAACTTAACTTAGTCAATTAGGTTTTTTACCTAGCGAAACGTTGTCCAAAAGCCAAAATAGCAAGTTCAGACTTCTAAGAACACTAAATAGAGTATAACGGTCTATTTTGATGCCTTAGGATTGCTCAATTCTATGCAGGGACAAGTTTTTCACGTTTCGTGTAATTTTGAACTTAACTTGGTCTCTTGGCTTCTTTACCTAATGAAACGATGTCCAAAATATAAACTAGTAAGTTAAGACTTCTAAGAACACTAAATAGAGTATAACGGTCTATTTTGATGCCTTAGGATTTCTCAATTCTATGCATGGACAAGTTTTTCACGTTTCGTGCAATTTTGAACTTAACTTGGTCTATTGGCTTCTTTAGCTAACGAAACGTTGTCCAAAAGCTAAACTACCAAGTTAAGACTTATAAGAACACTAAATAAAGTATAAAGGTCCATTTTGATGCCTTAGGAATGCTCAATTCTATGCATAGACAAGTTTTTCACCTTTCGTATAATTTTGAACTTAACTTGGTCTATTGGCTTCTTTAACTAAGGAAACGATGTCCAAAAGCTAAACTAGTAAGTTAAGACTTCTAAGAACACTAAATGGAGTACAACGGTCCATTTTGATGCCTTAGGAATGCTCAATTCTATGCATGGACAAGTTTTTCATGTTTCGTGCCATTTTGAACTTAACTTGGTCTATTGGCTTCTTTACCTAACGAAACCTTGTCCAAAAGCTAAACTAGCATGTTAAGCCTTCTAAGAACACTAAATATAGTATAACGTTCGAATTTGATTCCTTAGGAATGCTCAATTCTATGCATAGAAAAGTTCTTCACATTTCGTGCAAGTTTGAACTTTACTTGGTCTATTGGCTTCTTTACCAAACAAAACGAAGTCCAAACGCGAAACTCGCAAGTGAAGACTTCTAAGAACACTAAATAGAGTATAACGGTCTATTTTGATGCCTTAGGAATGCTCAATTCTATGCATGGACAAGTTTTTCATGTTTCGTGTCATTTTGAACTTAACTTGGTCTATTAGGTTTTTTACCTAGCGAAACGTTGTCCAAAAGCCAAAATAGCAAGTTCAGACTTCTAAGAACACTAAATAGAGTATAACGGTCGACTTTGATGCCTTAGGAATACTCAATTCCATGCATAGACAAGTTTTTCACATTTCGTGCAATTGTGAACTTAACTTGGTCTATTGGCTTCTTTACCTAACGAAACGATGTCCAAAAGATAAACTAGCAAGTTAAGACTTCTAAGAACACTAAATAGAGTATAACGGTCTATTTTGATGACTTAGGAATTCTCAATTCAATGCATGGACAAGTTTTTCACGTTTCGTGCAATTTTGAACTTAACTTGGTCTATTGGCTTCTTTACCTAACGAAACGTTGTCCAAAAGCTAAACTAGCAAGTTAAGCCTTCTAAGAACACTAAATAGAGTATAACGGTCCAATTTGATACCTTAGGAATGCTCAATTCTATGCATAGACAAGTTCTTCACATTTCGTGCAACTGTGAACTTTACTTGGTCTATTGGCTTCTTTACCTAACGAAACGAAGTCCAAAAGCGAAATTCGCAAGTTAAGACTTCTAAGAACACTATATAGAGTATAACGGTCTATTTTGATGCCTTAGGAATGCTCAATTCTATGCATGGACAAGTTTTTCATGTTTCGTGCAATTTTGAACTTAACTTGGTCTATTGGCTTCTTTACCTAATAAAACGTTGTCCAAAAGCGAAACTAGCAAGTTAAGACTTATAAGAACACTAAATAGAGTATAACGGTCCATTTTGATGCCTTAGGAATGCTCAATTCTATGCATAGACAAGTTTTTCACGTTTCGTATAATTTTGAACTTAATTTGGTCTATTGGCTTCTTTACCTAACGAAACAATGTCCAAAACCTAAACTAGTAAGTTAAGACTTCTAAGAACACTAAATAGAGTGCAACGGTCCATTTTGATGCCATAGGAATGCTCAATTCTATGCATGGACAAGTTTTTCATGTTTCGTGCCATTTTGAACTTAACTTGGTCTATTAGGTTCTTTACCTAGCGAAACTTTGTCCAAAAGCAAAACAAGCAAGTTAACACTTCTAAGAACACTAAATAGAGTATAACGGTCGACTTTGATGCTTTAGGAATGCTCAATTCCATGCATAGACAAGTTTTTCACATTTCGTGCAATTGTGAACTTAACTTGGTCTATTAGCTTCCTTACCTAACGAAACGATGTCCAAAAGCTAAACTAGCAAGTTAAGAATTCTAAAAACACTAAATAGAGTATAACGGTTGACTTTGATGCCTTAGGAATGCTCAATTCCATGCATAGACAAGTTTTTCACATTTCGTGCAATTGTGAACTTAACTTGGTCTATTAGCTTCCTTACCTAACGAAACGATGTCCAAAAGATAAACTAGCAAGTTAAGACTTCTAAGAACACTAAATAGAGTATAACGGTCTATTTTGATGCCTTAGGATTTCTCAATTCTATGCATGGACAAGTTTTTCACGTTTCGTGCAATTTTGAACTTAACTTGGTCTATTGGCTTCTTTAGCTAACGAAACGTTGTCCAAAAGCTAAACTACCAAGTTAAGACTTATAAGAACACTAAATAAAGTATAAAGGTCCATTTTGATGCCTTAGGAATGCTCAATTCTATGCATAGACAAGTTTTTCACCTTTCGTATAATTTTGAACTTAACTTGGTCTATTGGCTTCTTTAACTAAGGAAACGATGTCCAAAAGCTAAACTAGTAAGTTAAGACTTCTAAGAACACTAAATAGAGTGCAACGGTCCATTTTGATGCCTTAGGAATGCTCAATTCTATGCATGGACAAGTTTTTCATGTTTCGTGCCATTTTGAACTTAACTTGGTCTATTAGGTTCTTTACCTAGCGAAACTTTGTCCAAAAGCAAAACAAGCAAGTTAACACTTCTAAGAACACTAAATAGAGTATAACGGTCGACTTTGATGCTTTAGGAATGCTCAATTCCATGCATAGACAAGTTTTTCACATTTCGTGCAATTGTGAACTTAACTTGGTCTATTGGCTTCCTTACCTAACGAAACGATGTCCAAAAGATAAACTAGCAAATTAAGACTTCTAAGAACACTAAATAGAGTATAACGGTCTATTTTGATGCCTTAGGATTGCTCAATTCTATGCAGGGACAAGTTTTTCACGTTTCGTGTAATTTTGAACTTAACTTGGTCTCTTGGCTTCTTTACCTAACGAAACGATGTCCAAAATATAAACTAGCAAGTTAAGACTTCTAAGAACACTAAATAGAGTATAACGGTCTATTTTGATGCCTTAGGATTTCTCAATTCTATGCATGGACAAGTTTTTCACGTTTCGTGCAATTTTGAACTTAACTTGGTCTATTGACATCTTTAGCTAACGAAACGTTGTCCAAAAGCTAAACTACCAAGTTAAGACTTATAAGAACACTAAATAAAGTATAAAGGTCCATTTTGATGCCTTAGGAATGCTCAATTCTATGCATAGACAAGTTTTTCACCTTTCGTATAATTTTGAACTTAACTTGGTCTATTGGCTTCTTTAACTAAGGAAACGATGTGCAAAAGCTAAACTAGTAAGTTAAGACTTCTAAGAACACTAAATGGAGTACAACGGTCCATTTTGATGCCTTAGGAATGCTCAATTCTATGCATGGACAAGTTTTTGATGTTTCGTGCCATTTTGAACTTAACTTGGTCTATTGGCTTCTTTACCTAACGAAACGTTGTCCAAAAGCTAAACTAGCATGTTAAGCCTTCTAAGAACACTAAATATAGTATAACGTTCGAATTTGATGCCTTAGGAATGCTCAATTCTATGCATAGAAAAGTTCTTCACATTTCGTGCAAGTTTGAACTTTACTTGGTCTATTGGCTTCTTTACCAAACGAAACGAAGTCCAAAAGCGAAACTCGCAAGTGAAGACTTCTAAGAACACTAAATAGAGTATAACGGTCTATTTTGATGCCTTAGGAATGCTCAATTCTATGCATGGACAAGTTTTTCATGTTTCGTGTCATTTTGAACTTAACTTGGTCAATTAGGTTTTTTACCTAGCGAAACGTTGTCCAAAAGCCAAAATAGCAAGTTCAGACTTCTAAGAACACTAAATAGAGTATAACGGTCGACTTTGATGCCTTAGGAATACTCAATTCCATGCATAGACAAGTTTTTCACATTTCGTGCAATTGTGAACTTAACTTGGTCTATTGGCTTCTTTACCTAACGAAACGATGTCCAAAAGATAAACTAGCAAGTTAAGACTTCTAAGAACACTAAATAGAGTATAACGGTCTATTTTGATGACTTAGGAATTCTCAATTCAATGCATGGACAAGTTTTTCACGTTTCGTGCAATTTTGAACTTAACTTGGTCTATTGGCTTCTTTACCTAACGAAACGTTGTCCAAAAGCTAAACTAGCAAGTTAAGCCTTCTAAGAACACTAAATAGAGTATAACGGTCCAATTTGATACCTTAGGAATGCTCAATTCTATGCATAGACAAGTTCTTCACATTTCGTGCAACTGTGAACTTTACTTGGTCTATTGGCTTCTTTACCTAACGAAACGAAGTCCAAAAGCGAAATTCGCAAGTTAAGACTTCTAAGAACACTATATAGAGTATAACGGTGTATTTTGATGCCTTAGGAATGCTCAATTCTATGCATGGACAAGTTTTTCATGTTTCGTGCAATTTTGAACTTAACTTGGTCTATTGGCTTCTTTACCTAATAAAATGTTGTCCAAAAGCGAAACTAGCAAGTTAAGACTTATAAGAACACTAAATAGAGTATAACGGTCCATTTTGATTCCTTAGGAATGCTCAATTCTATGCATAGACAAGTTTTTCACGTTTCGTATAATTTTGAACTTAATTTGGTCTATTGGCTTCTTTACCTAACGAAACAATGTCCAAAACCTAAACTAGTAAGTTAAGACTTCTAAGAACACTAAATAGAGTGCAACGGTCCATTTTGATGCCTTAGGAATGCTCAATTCTATGCATGGACAAGTTTTTCATGTTTCGTGCCATTTTGAACTTAACTTGGTCTATTAGCTTCTTTACCTAGCGAAACGTTGTCCAAAAGCAAAACAAGCAAGTTAACACTTCTCAGAACACTAAATAGAGTATAACGGTCGACTTTGATGCTTTAGGAATGCTCAATTCCATGCATAGACAAGTTTTTCACATTTCGTGCAATTGTGAACTTAACTTGGTCTATTGGCTTATTTACCTAACGAAACGATGTCCAAAAGATAAACTAGCAAGATAAGACTTCTAAGAACACTAAATAGAGTATAACGGTCTATTTTGATGCCTTATGATTGCTCAATTCTATGCAGGGACAAGTTTTTCACGTTTCGTGCAATTTTGAGCTTAACTTGAACTATTGGCTTCTTTACCTAACGAAACGTTGTCCAAAAGCTAAACTGGCAAGTTAAGACTTCCAAGAACACTAAATAGAGTATAACGGTCGACTTTGATGCCTTAGGAATGCTCAATTCCATGCATAGACAAGTTTTTCACATTTCGTGCAATTGTGAACTTAACTTGGTCTATTGGCTTCTTTACCTAACGAAACGATGTCCAAAATATAAACTAGCAAGTTAAGACTTCTAAGAACACTAAATAGAGTATAACGGTCTATTTTGATGCCTTAGGATTTCTCAATTCTATGCATGGACAAGTTTTTCACGTTTCGTGCAATTTTGAACTTAACTTGGTCTATTGGCTTCTTTAGCTAACGAAACGTTGTCCAAAAGCTAAACTAGCAAGTTAAGACTTATAAGAACACTAAATAAAGTATAAAGGTCCATTTTGATGCCTTAGGAATGCTCAATTCTATGCATAGACAAGTTTTTCACGTTTCGTATAATTTTGAACGTAACTTGGTCTATTGGCTTCTTTAACTAAGGAAACGATGTCCAAAAGCTAAACTAGTAAGTTAAGACTTCTAAGAACACTAAATGGAGTACAACGGTCCATTTTGATGCCTTAGGAATGCTCAATTCTATGCATGGACAAGTTTTTCATGTTTCGTGCCATTTTGAACTTAACTTGGTCTATTGGCTTCTTTACCTAACGAAACGTTGTCCAAAAGCTAAACTAGCATGTTAAGCCTTCTAAGAACACTAAATATAGTATAACTTTTGAATTTGATGCCTTAGGAATGCTCAATTCTATGCATAGACAAGTTCTTCACATTTCGTGCAACTTTGAACTTTACTTGGTCTATTGGCTTCTTTACCTAACGAAACGAAGTCCAAAAGCGAAACTCGCAGTTAAGACTTCTAAGAACACTATATAGAGTATAACGGTCTATTTTGATGCCTTAGGAATGGTCAATTCTATGCATGGACAAGTTTTTCATGTTTCGTGCCATTTTGAACTTAACTTGGTCTATTAGCTTCTTTACCTAGCGAAACGTTGTCCAAAAGCAAAACAAGCAAGTTAACACTTCTAAGAACACTAAATAGAGTATAACGGTCGACTTTGATGCTTTAGGAATGCTCAATTCCATGCATAGACAAGTTTTTCACATTTCGTGCAATTGTGAACTTAACTTGCTCTATTGGCTTCTTTACTTAACGAAACGATGTCCAAAAGAGAAACTAGCAAGTTAAGACTTCTAAGAACACTAAATAGAGTATAACGGTCTATTTTGATGCCTTAGGATTGCTCAATTCTATGCAGGGACAAGTTTTTCACGTTTCGTGCAATTTTGAGCTTAACTTGAACTATTGGCTTCTTTACCTAACGAAACGTTGTCCAAAAGCTAAACTGGCAAGTTAAGACTTCCAAGAACACTAAATAGAGTATAACGGTCGACTTTGATGCCTTAGGAATGCTCAATTCAATGCATAGACAAGTTTTTCACATTTCGTGCAATTGTGAACTTAACTTGGTCTATTGGCTTCTTTACCTAACGAAACGATGTCCAAAATATAAACTAGCAAGTTAAGACTTCTAAGAACACTAAATAGAGTATAACGGTCTATTTTGATGCCTTAGGATTTCTCAATTCTATGCATGGACAAGTTTTTCACGTTTCGTGCAATTTTGAACTTAACTTGGTCTATTGGCTTCTTTAGCTAACGAAACGTTGTCCAAAAGCTAAACTAGCAAGTTAAGACTTATAAGAACACTAAATAAAGTATAAAGGTCCATTTTGATGCCTTAGGAATGCTCAATTCTATGCATAGACAAGTTTTTCACGTTTCGTATAATTTTGAACGTAACTTGGTCTATTGGCTTCTTTAACTAAGGAAACGATGTCCAAAAGCTAAACTAGTAAGTTAAGAATTCTAAGAACACTAAATGGAGTACAACGGTCCATTTTGATGCCTTAGGAATGCTCAATTCCATGCATGGACAAGTTTTTCATGTTTCGTGCCATTTTGAACTTAACTTGGTCTATTGGCTTCTTTACCTAACGAAACGTTGTCCAAATGCTAAACTAGCATGTTAAGCCTTCTAAGAACACTAAATATAGTATAACTTTCGAATTTGATGCCTTAGGAATGCTCAATTCTATGCATAGACAAGTTCTTCACATTTCGTGCAACTTTGAACTTTACTTGGTCTATTGGCTTCTTTACCTAACGAAACGAAGTCCAAAAGCGAAACTCGCAGTTAAGACTTCTAAGAACACTATATAGAGTATAACGGTCTATTTTGATGCCTTAGGAATGGTCAATTCTATGCATGGACAAGTTTTTTATGTTTCGTGCCATTTTGAACTTAACTTGGTCTATTAGCTTCTTTACCTAGCGAAACGTTGTCCAAAAGCAAAACAAGCAAGTTAACACTTCTAAGAACACTAAATAGAGTATAACGGTCGACTTTGATGCTTTAGGAATGCTCAATTCCATGGATAGACAGGTTTTTCACATTTCGTGCAATTGTGAACTTAACTTGCTCTATTGGCTTCTTTACCTAACGAAACGATGTCCAAAACCTAAACTAGTAAGTTAAGACTTCTAAGAATACTAAATAGAGTGCAACGGTCCATTTTGACGCCTTAGGAATGCTCAATTCTATGCATGGACAAGTTTTCATGTTTCGTGCCATTTTGAACTTAACTTGGTCTATTGGCTTCTCTACCTAACCAAACGTTGTCCAAAAGCGAAACTAGCAAGTTAAGACTTATAAGAACACTAAATAGAGTATAACGGTCCATTTTGATGCCTTAGGAATGCTCAATTCTATGCATAGACAAGTTTTTCACGTTTCGTATAATTTTGAACTTACTTTGGTCTATTGGCTTCTTTACCTAACGAAACAATGTCCAAAACCTAAACTAGTAAGTTAAGACTTCTAAGAATACTAAATAGAGTGCAACGGTCCATTTTGATGCCTTAGGAATGCTCAATTCTATGCATGGACAAGTTTTTCATGTTTCGTGCCATTTTGAACTTAACTTGGTCTATTGGCTTCTTTACCTAACGAAACGTTGTCCAAAAGCTAAACTAGCAAGTTAAGCCTTCTAAAAACACTAAATAGAGTATAACGGTCCAATTTGATACCTTAGGAATGCTCAATTCTATGCATAGACAAGTTCTTCACATTTCGTGCAACTTTGAACTTTACTTGGTCTATCGGCATCTTTACCTAACGAAACGAAGTCCAAAAGCGAAACTCGCAGTTAAGACTTATAAAAACACTATATAGAGTATAACGGTCTATTTTGATGCCTTAGGAATGGTCAATTCTATGCATGGACAAGTTTTTCATGTTTCGTGCCATTTTGAACTTAACTTGGTCTATTAGCTTCTTTACCTAGCGAAACGTTGTCCAAAAGCAAAACAAGCAAGTTAACACTTCTAAGAACACTAAATAGAGTATAACGGTCGACTTTGATGCTTTAGGAATGCTCAATTCCATGCATAGACAAGTTTTTCACATTTCGTGCAATTGTGAACTTAACTTGCTCTATTGGCTTCTTTACTTAACGAAACGATGTCCAAAAGAGAAACTAGCAAGTTAAGACTTCTAAGAACACTAAATAGAGTATAACGGTCTATTTTGATGCCTTAGGATTGCTCAATTCTATGCAGGGACAAGTTTTTCACGTTTCGTGCAATTTTGAGCTTAACTTGAACTATTGGCTTCTTTACCTAACGAAACGTTGTCCAAAAGCTAAACTGGCAAGTTAAGACTTCCAAGAACACTAAATAGAGTATAACGGTCGACTTTGATGCCTTAGGAATGCTCAATTCCATGCATAGACAAGTTT
This sequence comes from Tripterygium wilfordii, assembly GCF_013401445.1. Taxonomy (NCBI): domain Eukaryota; kingdom Viridiplantae; phylum Streptophyta; class Magnoliopsida; order Celastrales; family Celastraceae; genus Tripterygium; species Tripterygium wilfordii. The sequence continues at coordinate 7,102,889 of NC_052245.1, forward strand.
TTCACATTTCGTGCAATTGTGAACTTAACTTGGTCTATTGGCTTCTTTACCTAACGAAACGATGTCCAAAATATAAACTAGCAAGTTAAGACTTCTAAGAACACTAAATAGAGTATAACGGTCTATTTTGATGCCTTAGGATTTCTCAATTCTATGCATGGACAAGTTTTTCACGTTTCGTGCAATTTTGAACTTAACTTGGTCTATTGGCTTCTTTAGCTAACGAAACGTTGTCCAAAAGCTAAACTAGCAAGTTAAGACTTATAAGAACACTAAATAAAGTATAAAGGTCCATTTTGATGCCTTAGGAATGCTCAATTCTATGCATAGACAAGTTTTTCACGTTGGCTTCTTTAACTAAGGAAACGATGTCCAAAAGCTAAACTAGTAAGTTAAGAATTCTAAGAACACTAAATGGAGTACAACGGTCCATTTTGATGCCTTAGGAATGCTCAATTCCATGCATGGACAAGTTTTTCATGTTTCGTACCATTTTGAACTTAACTTGGTCTATTGGCTTCTTTACCTAACGAAACGTTGTCCAAAAGCTAAACTAGCATGTTAAGCCTTCTAAGAACACTAAATATAGTATAACTTTCGAATTTGATGCCTTAGGAATGCTCAATTCTATGCATAGACAAGTTCTTCACATTTCGTGCAACTTTGAACTTTACTTGGTCTATTGGCTTCTTTACCTAACGAAACGAAGTCCAAAAGCGAAACTCGCAGTTAAGACTTCTAAGAACACTATATAGAGTATAACGGTCTATTTTGATGCCTTAGGAATGGTCAATTCTATGCATGGACAAGTTTTTCATGTTTCGTGCCATTTTGAACTTAATTTGGTCTATTAGCTTCTTTACCTAGCGAAACGTTGTCCAAAAGCAAAACAAGCAAGTTAACACTTCTAAGAACACTAAATAGAGTATAACGGTCGACTTTGATGCTTTAGGAATGCTAAATTCCATGCATAGACAAGTTTTTCACATTTCGTGCAATTGTGAACTTAACTTGCTCTATTGGCTTCTTTACCTAACGAAACGATGTCCAAAACCTAAACTAGTAAGTTAAGACTTCTAAGAATACTAAATAGAGTGCAACGGTCCATTTTGATGCCTTAGGAATGCTCAATTCTATGCATGAACAAGTTTTTCATGTTTCGTGCCATTTTGAACTTAACTTGGTCTATTGGCTTCTTTACCTAACGAAACGTTGTCCAAAAGCGAAACTAGCAAGTTAAGACTTATAAGAACACTAAATAGAGTATAACGGTCCATTTTGATGCCTTAGGAATGCTCAATTCTATGCATAGACAAGTTTTTCACGTTTCGTATAATTTTGAACTTAATTTGGTCTATTGGCTTCTTTACCTAACGAAACAATGTCCAAAACCTAAACTAGTAAGTTAAGACTTCTAAGAATACTAAATAGAGTGCAACGGTCCATTTTGATGACTTAGGAATGCTCAATTCTATGCATGGACAAGTTTTTCATGTTTCGTGCCATTTTGAACTTAACTTGGTCTATTGGCTTCTTTACCTAACGAAACGTTGTCCAAAAGCTAAACTAGCAAGTTAAGCCTTCTAAAAACACTAAATAGAGTATAACGGTCCAATTTGATACCTTAGGAATGCTCAATTCTATGCATAGACAAGTTCTTCACATTTCGTGCAACTTTGAACTTTACTTGGTCTATTGGCATCTTTACCTAACGAAACGAAGTCCAAAAGCGAAACTCGCAAGTTAAGACTTCTAAGAACACTAAATAGAGTATAACGGTCTATTTTGATGCCTTAGGATTGCTCAATTCTATGCAGGGACAAGTTTTTCACGTTTCGTGCAATTTTGAGCTTAACTTGAACTATTGGCTTCTTTACCTAACGAAACGTTGTCCAAAAGCTAAACTGGCAAGTTAAGACTTCCAAGAACACTAAATAGAGTATAACGGTCGACTTTGATGCCTTAGGAATGCTCAATTCAATGCATAGACAAGTTTTTCACATTTCGTGCAATTGTGAACTTAACTTGGTCTATTGGCTTCTTTACCTAACGAAACGATGTCCAAAATATAAACTAGCAAGTTAAGACTTCTAAGAACACTAAATAGAGTATAACGGTCTATTTTGATGCCTTAGGATTTCTCAATTCTATGCATGGACAAGTTTTTCACGTTTCGTGTAATTTTGAACTTAACTTGGTCTATTGGCTTCTTTAGCTAACGAAACGTTGTCCAAAAGCTAAACTAGCAAGTTAAGACTTATAAGAACACTAAATAAAGTATAAATGTCCATTTTGATGCCTTAGGAATGCTCAATTCTATGCATAGACAAGTTTTTCACGTTTCGTATAATTTTGAACGTAACTTGGTCTATTGGCTTCTTTAACTAAGGAAACGATGTCCAAAAGGTAAACTAGTAAGTTAAGAATTCTAAGAACACTAAATGGAGTACAACGGTCCATTTTGATGCCTTAGGAATGCTCAATTCAATGCATGGACAAGTTTTTCATGTTTCGTGCCATTTTGAACATAACTTGGTCTATTGGCTTCTTTACCTAACGAAACGTTGTCCAAAAGCTAAACTAGCATGTTAAGCCTTCTAAGAACACTAAATATAGTATAACTTTCGAATTTGATGCCTTAGGAATTCTCAATTCTATGCATAGACAAGTTCTTCACATTTCGTGCAACTTTGAACTTTACTTGGTCTATTGGCTTCTTTACCTAACGAAACGAAGTCCAAAAGCGAAACTCGCAGTTAAGACTTCTAAGAACACTATATAGAGTATAACGGTCTATTTTGATGCCTTTGGAATGCTCAATTCTATGCATGGACAAGTTTTTCATGTTTCGTGCCATTTTGAACTTAACTTGGTCTATTGGCTTCTTTACCTAACGAAACGTTGTCCAAAAGCTAAACTAGTAAGTTAAGACTTCTAAGAATACTAAATAGAGTGCAACGGTCCATTTTGATGCCTTAGGAATGCTCAATTCTATGCATGGACAAGTTTTTCATGTTTCGTGCCATTTTGAACTTAACTTGGTCTATTGGCTTCTTTACCTAACGAAACGTTGTCCAAAAGCGAAACTAGCAAGTTAAGACTTATAAGAACACTAAATAGAGTATAACGGTCCATTTTGATGCCTTAGGAATGCTCAATTCTATGCATAGACAAGTTTTTCACGTTTCGTATAATTTTGAACTTAATTTGGTCTATTGGCTTCTTTACCTAACGAAACAATGTCCAAAACCTAAACTAGTAAGTTAAGACTTCTAAGAATACTAAATAGAGTGCAACGGTCCATTTTGATGACTTAGGAATGCTCAATTCTATGCATGGACAAGTTTTTCATGTTTCGTGCCATTTTGAACTTAACTTGGTCTATTGGCTTCTTTACCTAACGAAACGTTGTCCAAAAGCTAAACTAGCAAGTTAAGCCTTCTAAAAACACTAAATAGAGTATAACGGTCCAATTTGATACCTTAGGAATGCTCAATTCTATGCATAGACAAGTTCTTCACATTTCGTGCAACTTTGAACTTTACTTGGTCTATTGGCATCTTTACCTAACGAAACGAAGTCCAAAAGCGAAACTCGCAAGTTAAGACTTCTAAGAACACTAAATAGAGTATAACGGTCTATTTTGATGCCTTAGGATTGCTCAATTCTATGCAGGGACAAGTTTTTCACGTTTCGTGCAATTTTGAGCTTAACTTGAACTATTGGCTTCTTTACCTAACGAAACGTTGTCCAAAAGCTAAACTGGCAAGTTAAGACTTCCAAGAACACTAAATAGAGTATAACGGTCGACTTTGATGCCTTAGGAATGCTCAATTCAATGCATAGACAAGTTTTTCACATTTCGTGCAATTGTGAACTTAACTTGGTCTATTGGCTTCTTTACCTAACGAAACGATGTCCAAAATATAAACTAGCAAGTTAAGACTTCTAAGAACACTAAATAGAGTATAACGGTCTATTTTGATGCCTTAGGATTTCTCAATTCTATGCATGGACAAGTTTTTCACGTTTCGTGTAATTTTGAACTTAACTTGGTCTATTGGCTTCTTTAGCTAACGAAACGTTGTCCAAAAGCTAAACTAGCAAGTTAAGACTTATAAGAACACTAAATAAAGTATAAATGTCCATTTTGATGCCTTAGGAATGCTCAATTCTATGCATAGACAAGTTTTTCACGTTTCGTATAATTTTGAACGTAACTTGGTCTATTGGCTTCTTTAACTAAGGAAACGATGTCCAAAAGGTAAACTAGTAAGTTAAGAATTCTAAGAACACTAAATGGAGTACAACGGTCCATTTTGATGCCTTAGGAATGCTCAATTCAATGCATGGACAAGTTTTTCATGTTTCGTGCCATTTTGAACATAACTTGGTCTATTGGCTTCTTTACCTAACGAAACGTTGTCCAAAAGCTAAACTAGCATGTTAAGCCTTCTAAGAACACTAAATATAGTATAACTTTCGAATTTGATGCCTTAGGAATTCTCAATTCTATGCATAGACAAGTTCTTCACATTTCGTGCAACTTTGAACTTTACTTGGTCTATTGGCTTCTTTACCTAACGAAACGAAGTCCAAAAGCGAAACTCGTAGTTAAGACTTCTAAGAACACTATATAGAGTATAACGGTTTATTTTGATGCCTTAGGAATGGTCAATTCTATGCATGGACAAGTTTTTCATGTTTCGTGCCATTTTGAACTTAACTTGGTCTACTAGCTTCTTTACCTAGCGAAACGTTGTCCAAAAGCAAAACAAGCAAGTTAACACTTCTAAGAACACTAAATAGAGTATAACGGTCGACTTTGATGCTTTAGGAATGCTCAATTCCATGCATAGACAAGTTTTTCACATTTCGTGCAATTGTGAACTTAACTTGCTCTATTGGCTTCTTTACCTAACGAAACGATGTCCAAAACCTAAACTAGTAAGTTAAGACTTCTAAGAATACTAAATAGAGTGCAACGGTCCATTTTGATGCCTTAGGAATGCTCAATTCTATGCATGGACAAGTTTTTCATGTTTCGTGCCATTTTAAACTTAACTTGGTCTATTGGCTTCTTTACCTAACGAAACGTTGTCCAAAAGCTAAACTAGCAAGTTAAGCCTTCTAAAAACACTAAATAGAGTATAACGGTCCAATTTGATACCTTAGGAATGCTCAATTCTATGCATAGACAAGTTCTTCACATTTCGTGCAACTTTGAACTTTACTTGGTCTATTGGCATCTTTACCTAACGAAACGAAGTCCAAAAGCGAAACTCGCAGTTAAGACTTCTAAGAACACTATATAGAGTATAACGGTCTATTTTGATGCCTTAGGAATGGTCAATTCTATGCATGGACAAGTTTTTCATGTTTCGTGCCATTTTGAACTTAACTTGGTCTATTAGCTTCTTTACCTAGCGAAACGTTGTCCAAAAGCAAAACAAGCAAGTTAACACTTCTAAGAACACTAAATAGAGTAAAACGGTCGACTTTGATGCTTTAGGAATGCTCAATTCCATGCACAGACAAGTTTTTCACATTTCATGCAATTGTGAACTTAACTTGCTCTATTGGCTTCTTTACCTAACGAAACGATGTCCAAAAGAGAAACTAGCAAGTTAAGACTTCTAAGAACACTAAATAGAGTATAACGGTCTATTTTGATGCCTTAGGATTGCTCAATTCTATGCAGGGACAAGTTTTTCACGTTTCGTGCAATTTTGAGCTTAACTTGAACTATTGGCTTCTTTACCTAACGAAACGTTGTCCAAAAGCTAAACTGGCAAGTTAAGACTTCCAAGAACACTAAATAGAGTATAACGGTCTATTTTGATGACTTAGGATTCCTCAATTCAATGCATGGACAAGTTTTTCACGTTTCGTGCAATTTTGAACTTAACTTGGTCTATTGGCTTCTTTACCTAACGAAACGTTGTCCAAAAGCTAAACTAGCAAGTTAAGCCTTCTAAGAACACTAAATAGAGTATAACGGTCCAATTTGATACCTTAGGAATGCTCAATTCTATGCATAGACAAGTTCTTCACATTTCGTGCAATTGTGAACTTTAGTTGGTCTATTGGCTTCTTTACCTAACGAAACGAAGTCCAAAAGCGAAATTCGCAAGTTAAGACTTCTAAGAACACTATATAGAGTATAACGGTCTATTTTGATGCCTTAGGAATGCTCAATTCTATACATGGACAAGTTTTTCATGTTTCGTGCAATTCGGAACTTAACTTGGTCTATTGGCTTCTTTGCCTAACGAAACGTTGTCCAAAAGCGAAACTAGCAAGTTAAGACTTATAAGAACACTAAATATAGTATAACGGTCCATTTTGATGCCTTAGGAATGCTCCATTCTATGCATAGACAAGTTTTTCACGTTTCGTATAATTTTGAACTTAATTTGGTCTATTGGCTTCTTTACCTAACGAAACAATGTCCAAAACCTAAACTAGTAAGTTAAGACTTCTAAGAATACTAAATAGAGTGCAACGGTCCATTTTGATGCCTTAGGAATGCTCAATTCTATGCATGGACAAGTTTTTCATGTTTCGTGCCATTTTGAACTTAACTTGGTCTATTGGCTTCTTTACCTAATGAAACGTTGTCCAAAAGTTAAACTAGCAAGTTAAGCCTTCTAAAAACACTAAATAGAGTATAACGGTCCAATTTGATACCTTAGGAATGCTCAATTCTATGCATAGACAAGTTCTTCACATTTCGTGCAACTTTGAACTTTACTTGGTCTATTGGCATCTTTACCTAACGAAACGAAGTCTAAAAGCGAAACTCGCAGTTAAGACTTCTAAGAACACTATATAGAGTATAACGGTCTATTTTCATGCCTTAGGAATGCTCAATTCTATGCATGGACAAGTTTTTCATGTTTCGTGCCATTTTGAACTTAACTTGGTCTATTAGCTTCTTTACCTAGCGAAACGTTGTCCAAAAGCAAAACAAGCAAGTTAACACTTCTAAGAACACTAAATAGAGTATAACGGTCGACTTTCATGCTTTAGGAATGCTCAATTCCATGCATAGACAAGTTTTTCACATTTCGTGCAATTGTGAACTTAACTTGCTCTATTGGCTTCTTTACCTAACGAAACGATGTCCAAAAGATAAACTAGCAAGTTAAGACTTCTAAGAACACTAAATAGAGTATAACGGTCTATTTTGATGCCTTAGGATTGCTCAATTCTATGCAGGGACAAGTTTTTCACGTTTCGAGCAATTTTGAGCTTAACTTGAACTATTGGCTTCTTTACCTAACGAAACGTTGTCCAAAAGCTAAACTGGCAAGTTAAGACTTCCAAGAACACTAAATAGAGTATAACGGTCGACTTTGATGCCTTAGGAATGCTCAATTTCATGCATAGACAAGTTTTTCACATTTCGTGCAATTGTGAACTTAACTTGGTCTATTGGCTTCTTTACCTAACGAAACGATGTCCAAAATATAAACTAGCAAGTTAAGACTTCTAAGAACACTAAATAGAGTATAACGGTCTATTTTGATGCCTTAGGATTTCTCAATTCTATGCATGGACAAGTTTTTCACGTTTCGTGCAATTTTGAACTTAACTTGGTCTATTGGCTTCTTTAGCTAACGAAACGTTGTCCAAAAGCTAAACTAGCAAGTTAAGACTTATAAGAACACTAAATAAAGTATAAAGGTCCATTTTGATGCCTTAGGAATGCTCAATTCTATGCATAGACAAGTTTTTCAAATTTCGTATAATTTTGAACGTAACTTGGTCTATTGGCTTCTTTAACTAAGGAAACGATGTCCAAAAGCTCAACTAGTAAGTTAAGACTTCTAAGAACACTAAATGGAGTACAACGGTCCATTTTGATGCCTTAGGAATGCTCAATTCTATGCATGGACAAGTTTTTCATGTTTCGTGCCATTTTGAACTTAACTTGGTCTATTGGCTTCTTTACCTAACGAAACGTTGTCCAAAAGCTAAACTAGCATGTTAAGCCTTCTAAGAACACTAAATATAGTATAACTTTCGAATTTGATGCCTTAGGAATGCTCAATTCTATGCATAGACAAGTTCTTCACATTTCGTGCAACTTTGAACTTTACTTGGTCTATTGGCTTCTTTACCTAACGAAACGAAGTCCAAAAGCGAAACTCGCAAGTGAAGACTTCTAAGAACACTAAATAGAGTATAACGGTCTATTTTGATGCCCTAGGAATGCTCAATTCTATGCATGGACAAGTTTTTCATGTTTCGTGCCATTTTGAACTTCACTTGGTCTATTAGCTTTTTTACCTAGCGAAACGTTGTCCAAAAGCTAAAATAGCAAGTTAAGACTTCTAAGAACACTAAATAGAGTATAACGGTCGACTTTGATGCCTTAGGAATGCTCAATTCCATGCATAGACAAGTTTTTCACATTTCGTGCAATTGTGAACTTAACTTGGTCTATTGGCTTCTTTACCTAACGAAACGATGTCCAAAAGATAAACTAGCAAGTTAAGACTTCTAAGAACACTAAATAGAGTATAACGGTCTATTTTGATGACTTAGGACTCCTCAATTCAATGCATGGACAAGTTTTTCACGTTTCGTGCAATTTTGAACTTAACTTGGTCTATTGGCTTCTTTACCTAACGAAACGTTGCCCAAAAGCTAAAATAGCAAGTTAAGCCTTCTAAGAACACTAAATAGAGTATAACGGTCCAATTTGATACCTTAGGAATGCTCAATTCTATGCATAGACAAGTTCTTCACATTTCGTGCAATTGTGAACTTTACTTGGTCTATTGGCTTCTTTACCTAACAAAACGAAGTCCAAAAGCGAAATTCGCAAGTTAAGACTTCTAAAAACACTATATAGAGTATAACGGTCTATTTTGATGCCTTAGGAATGCTCAATTCTATGCATGGACAAGTTTTTCATGTTTCGTGCAATTTGGAACTTAACTTGGTCTATTGGCTTTTTTACCTAACGAAACGTTGTCCAAAAGCGAAACTAGCAAGTTAAGACTTATAAGAACACTAAATAGAGTATAACGGTCCATTTTGATGCCTTAGGAATGCTCAATTCTATGCATAGACAAGTTTTTCACGTTTCGTATAATTTTGAACTTAATTTGGTCTATTGGCTTCTTTACCTAACGAAACAATGTCCAAAACCTAAACTAGTAAGTTAAGACTTCTAAGAATACTAAATAGAGTGCAACGGTCCATTTTGATGCCTTAGGAATGCTCAATTCTATGCATGGACAAGTTTTTCATGTTTCGTGCCATTTTGAACTTAACTTGGTCTATTGGCTTCTTTACCTAACGAAACGTTGTCCAAAAGCTAAACTAGCAAGTTAATCCTTCTAAAAACACAAAATAGAGTATAACGGTCCAATTTGATACCTTAGGAATGCTCAATTCTATGCATAGACAAGTTCTTCACATTTCGTGCAACTTTGAACTTTACTTGGTCTATTGGCATCTTTACCTAACGAAACGAAGTCTAAAAGCGAAACTCACAGTTAAGACTTCTAAGAACACTATATAGAGTATAACGGTCTATTTTGATGACTTAGGACTCCTCAATTCAATGCATGGACAAGTTTTTCACGTTTCGTGCAATTTTGAACTTAACTTGGTCTATTGGCTTCTTTACCTAACGAAACGTTGCCCAAAAGCTAAACTAGCAAGTTAAGCCTTCTAAGAACACTAAATAGAGTATAACGGTCCAATTTGATACTGATGGATCGTACTTAACACAAGAGGGGGGGTGATTTGTGTCCCCAAATTCCGATAGGAATCTCTTTTTATAATTTAAAAGGAAATCAATGTCAATTAACAATTAGCACACAAATTTGAACTCTAATGATTATCCTAATCAACATTCATTTCAATACAAGATGTGATACAATATGGTGAATGATCAATTATCAAATAATCAAGGAATTGCAAAAACAGATTTTTTCAAACAACACACTGCGCACAGATTTTACAACTCAAATTTCACCTAGCAAATCAAGTCAGAATTCAATGAAATTTGGTATGCAGTATCACAACACCCTAATGAATACTATATCAAAAATTCAGATTAAAATTCAAAGTTTAGCTATGTGAACAGTGCACGGACAGACTAGTGATTCAGAAAATTCTGCAATCAAAACACTTAATCAATCAACAAGCAAGCAATGCAATCAAGAAAGTCCACACAGCAATTTATAGTAGTTCGGAGACTCTTCTCCTACATCTACTACCTAGGTTCACCAACCTAGGATTTTCCAACCTCCACTAAGGATGTGGTTTTCTCAAGAGCTCCACAAAACTCACAAGGGTTTTTAGGTCACCCTTAAAATTGAAGATTTCAAGACAATCTTCAAACTTTACAACCAAGGGTTTCAAGCACTCCCTTAAACTCAACCTCAACAAGGTTTTTGCCCAATGAAGGGACTTTTACAAGTGTTCGGTATAAATGGTTCACTCAAGGTTTGCACTAAGCAAATAGGGTTGAGGAACACTCAAGAATCACAATATCACCTCACGGGTTGGATAGAAAATGAAGAATAATGAGGATTTTCGAATCTGAAAATAAGAAGCCAAATGAGAAGCACTCCCTCTTTGCAAAAGCAAAATAGTGAGGAAGCCTTTAGAGTGGCTTGGGTAGAAGCTTGGATTCAATGGCACAAACTAGCTTGAAAGCTTTGAGAGCAAGAATTTCTTCAATATAATTTTGGCTTCTCCAAGTTGGAATGAGGAAGAACCCCTCTTTATAATTTACCAAGCTCTTGTGATTTCCACCATTGGATCTTTTTCTATCTTCAAATCTCGACCTTCAATTACATGTGCAAATCTTGGCCATTGAATGAATAGATCATTAAATCTCAACCTTGCAATATGTAGCCGTTGCACTTGCATGATTTTCTAAGTCTAGCTTTCCAAGATTTGAGTTTTCATGTGCACTTGCAGCCATCTTTGACAATTTGATCAAACTTGCACCAAATCTTGACCTTGGTATCTCCAACAATTTTGTCATCTTTGACCATTTGATCAAACTTACATCAAATCTTGGCCTTGGTATCTCCAACGATTTCCTACAAAATGTGTAGCAACTTGCAGCCATCTTTGACTCCAAAAATCAAGTAAGATCTTCTTTTAAGTCAAAAATTGCAAGCAAGAATATGGTCTTATGCACAACCATTGGATTCACCTTTTAAGTGGTCATCTTAACCCTTCAAGTCTTGTTGTAATCTGATCCATTCATAATTCAAAACAATTCAATCTCGGCCATAGATTAGTGTACCGTTGGAGCTTGTAGTCTTCAAGAATATCTTCATAATCTAAGTCTTGTCTAGTTGCAAAGTATACTTTCTCATCTCTTACAAATTTCAACCATTGCATTTGTCCTTTAGCTTCATCAATTTTCTTCTCACAAAAATCTGATCATTGACCTCAATAAAGGAAGCATGTGCAAAATCTTGTTTGATGAAGATAAGAGATCCTTCACATGACCAAACATGTCCCAATAGCAAGGCTGACCCCTTCACACGTGCTTGCAATAACATTCTTGAAAAGACCTTGTTGGCAACTTCATAGCCAAGCAAATTTAAACATGTATCTCTCTTGAATTCAAATGAGCTCTTTAACATTTCCTGCAATCTTTAAGCAAGCTTGGTTTCTTGATTTCAAATGTGTAGAGACATTTTCCAAAGCTTGAGACATCTTCTAGAACATTAAATCAATTAATTTCAACTGCTCTAGACTTCATATACTTGGTCCGTATAGCCTTCATGCACAAATGTCTTCATGTGGTATATATTGCTTAAATCGGACACCTTGTGTAACATTTAATGTCCATGTCTGAATCTTGACTTCAAACTCTGAATTTGACAGCACCAATATATCCATATTATACAGCTCCAAGGCTAATTCCAATCATCAATCAAAAATGCCTTAGTGGAAGGTTGATGAACATAGGATTTTCTTGGTTTTTCTAGAGATCCAAGCTCATACTCGAAAACCGGACTTCAATTCACTTGAGCATACTGAATTCTGAGTCATATGAGACCACAATGATGATTAACCTACAAGGAAATAGGAGGTAGAACTCCCCAATTGCATGTAAACTCAAAGAGCTTCATATGGAGCGCATAGGTTAATTACATTATAAAAATAACCCAGAAAATTCATATTACTGCATGATAAATCATTTTATATGTATTAGAATGTCCATGTAAAATTTCATAACAATCGGAAATCGTTTGGTCACTCAACCAAGCAATTAGGTCACTAATAGTGAAACCGATAAATTCTAAGTGTAAATTCAAAGTCATTTTGCAAACTCAGTGTAAATGACCTTTTCTCTTGAACTTTACTAAATCAAATATGTTCACAGTGATGAAACTAAGATGCACACGAAATTTCATTTAAATCGGAGTTCATTTGGTTCACCACGTTCTCAAAGAACACATATGCACAAAATTAGGTAGAACCTAGTTTTGGCGGAATTTAAGCATATGACCAAATATATATGTGATGCACTTAACTTCTCATGATTATAGTCCTAGAACATATATTAGACCTTCATGTGCATGCGGTTCAAGTTTCAAGTCATTTGGACCTAAGTTGGTTAAGATAAATTATGATCATTAGAAGATTAATGCCCTAACTTAGTCCATGTATGTTTGTTTTCAAAACTAAATTTCCAGCACTATCTCAAAAATATATAGATATCAAATTCACATAGAGATATGCATAAGCTTTCATTTAAGTGTATATACACAATTAAGATATTAAACAATTAACCAAATAACCATTTAAGCATGTTTTCTAGCATTTTAGGATATGTTCGAGTCAAGCATGCTCACACACATTTTAGTATACAATCATACACAATCATCAAAAACACAATGTTGACTAGACACTAAGTCTTGGTCCAACAGATACCTTAGGAATGCTCAATTCTATGCATAGACAAGTTCTTCACATTTCGTGCAATTGTGAACTTTACTTGGTCTATTGGCTTCTTTACCTAACAAAACGAAGTCCAAAAGCGAAATTCGCAAGTTAAGACTTCTAAAAACACTATATAGAGTATAACGGTCTATTTTGATGCCTTAGGAATGCTCAATTCTATGCATGGACAAGTTTTTCATGTTTCGTGCAATTTGGAACTTAACTTGGTCTATTGGCTTTTTTACCTAACGAAACGTTGTCCAAAAGCGAAACTAGCAAGTTAAGACTTATAAGAACACTAAATAGAGTATAACGGTCCATTTTGATGCCTTAGGAATGCTCAATTCTATGCATAGACAAGTTTTTCACGTTTCGTATAATTTTGAACTTAATTTGGTCTATTGGCTTCTTTACCTAACGAAACAATGTCCAAAACCTAAACTAGTAAGTTAAGACTTCTAAGAATACTAAATAGAGTGCAACGGTCCATTTTGATGCCTTAGGAATGCTCAATTCTATGCATGGACAAGTTTTTCATGTTTCGTGCCATTTTGAACTTAACTTGGTCTATTGGCTTCTTTACCTAACGAAACGTTGTCCAAAAGCTAAACTAGCAAGTTAATCCTTCTAAAAACACAAAATAGAGTATAACGGTCCAATTTGATACCTTAGGAATGCTCAATTCTATGCATAGACAAGTTCTTCACATTTCGTGCAACTTTGAACTTTACTTGGTCTATTGGCATCTTTACCTAACGAAACGAAGTCTAAAAGCGAAACTCACAGTTAAGACTTCTAAGAACACTATATAGAGTATAACGGTCTATTTTGATGCCTTAGGAATGGTCAATTCTATGCATGGACAAGTTTTTCATGTTTCGTGCCATTTTGAACTTAACTTGGTCTATTAGATTCTTTACCTAGCGAAACGTTGTCCAAAAGCAAAACAAGCAAGTTAACACTTCTAAGAACACTAAATAGAGTATAACGGTCGACTTTGATGCTTTAGGAATGCTCAATTCCATGCATAGACAAGTTTTTCACATTTCGTGCAATTGTGAACTTAACTTGGTCTATTGGCTTCTTTACCTAACGAAACGATGTCCAAAAGATAAACTAGCAAGTTAAGACTTCTAAGAACACTAAATAGAGTATAACGGTCTATTTTGATGCCTTAGGATTTCTCAATTCTATGCATGGACAAGTTTTTCACGTTTCGTGCAATTTTGAACTTAACTTGGTCTATTGGCTTCTTTACCTAATGAAACGTTGTCCAAAAGCTAAACTAGCAAGTTAAGACTTATAAGAACACTAAATAGAGTATAAAGGTCCATTTTCATGCCTTAGGAAGGCTCAATTCTATGCATAGACAAGTTTTTCACGTTTCGTATAATTTTGAACTTAACTTGGTCTATTGGCTTCTTTACCTAAAGAAACGATGTCCAAAAGCTAAACTAGTAAGTTAAGACTTCTAAGAACACTAAATAGAGTACAACGGTCCATTTTGATGCCTTAGGAATGCTCAATTCTATGCATGGACAAGTTTTTCATGTTTCGTGCCATTTTGAACTTAACTTGGTCTATTGGCTTCTTTACCTAACGAAACGTTTTCCAAAAGCTAAACTAGCATGTTAAGCCTTCTAAGAACACTAAATATAGTATAACGGTCCAAGTTGATGCCTTAGGAATGCTCAAATCTATGCATAGACAAGTTCTTCACATTTCGTGCAATTGTGAACTTTACTTGGTCTATTGGCTTCTTTACCTAACGAAACGAAGTCCAAAATCGAAACTCGCAAGTGAAGACTTCTAAGAACACTAAATAGAGTATAACGGTCTATTTTGATGCCTTAGGAATGCTCAATTCTATGCATGGACAAGTTTTTCATGTTTCGTGCCATTTTGAACTTAACTTGGTCTATTAGCTTATTTACCTAGCGAAACGTTGTCCAAAAGCTAAACTAGCAAGTTAAGACTTCTAAGAACACTAAATAGAGTATAACGGTCGACTTTGATGCTTTAGGAATGCTCAATTCCATGCATAGACATGTTTTTCACATTTCGTGCAATTGTGAACTTAGCTTGGTCTATTGGCTTCTTTACCTAACGAAACGATGTCCAAAAGATAATAGCAAGTTAAGACTTCTAAGAACACTAAATTGAGTATAACAGTCTATTTTGATGACTTAGGATTGCTCAATTCAATGCATGGAAAATTTTTTCACGTTTCGTGCAATTTTGAACTTAACTTGGTCTATTGGCTTATTTACCTAACGAAACGTTGTCCAAAAGCTAAACTAGCATGTTAAGCCTTCTAAGAACACTAAATAGAGTATAACGGTCCATATTGATACCTTAGGAATGCTCAATTCTATGCATAGACAAGTTCTTCACATTTCGTGCAATTGTTAACTTTACTTGGTCTATTGGCTTCTTTACCTAACGAAACGAAGTCCAAAAGCGAAACTCGCAAGTTAAGACTTCTAAGAACACTATATAGAGTATAACGGTCTATTTTGATGCCTTTGGAATGCTCAATTCTATGCATGGACAAGTTTTTCATGTTTCGTGCCATTTTGAACTTAACTTGGTCTATTAGCTTCTTTACCTAGCGAAACGTTGTCCAAAAGCTAAACTAGCAAGTTAAGAATTCTAAAAACACTAAATAGAGTATAACGGTTGACTTTGATGCCTTAGGAATGCTCAATTCCATGCATAGACAAGTTTTTCACATTTCGTGCAATTGTGAACTTAACTTGGTCTATTGGCTTCTTTACCTAACGAAACGATGTCCAAAAGATAAACTAGCAAGTTAAGACTTCTAAGAACACTAAATAGAGTATAACGGTCTATTTTGATGCCTTAGGATTGCTCAATTCTATGCAGGGACAAGTTTTTCACGTTTCGTGCAATTTTGAACTTAACATAATCTATTGGCTTCTTTACCTAACGAAACGTTGTCCAAAAGCTAAACTGGCAAGTTAAGACTTCCAAGAACACGAAATAGAGTATAACGGTCTACTTTGATGCTTTAGGAATGCTCAATCCCATGCATAGACAAGTTTTTCACATTTCGTGCAATTGTGAACTTAACTTGGTCTATTGGCTTCTTTACCTAACGAAACGATGTTCAAAGTATAAACTAGCAAGTTAAGACTTCTAAGAACAAAAAATAGAGTATAACGGTCTATTTTGATGCCTTAGGATTTCTCAATTCTATGCATGGACAAGTTTTTCACGTTTCGTGCAATTTCGAACTTAACTTGCTCTATTGGGTTCTTTACCTAACGAAACGTTGTCCAAAAGCTAAACTAGCAAGTTAAGACTTATAAGAACACTAAATAGAGTATAAAGGTCCATTTTGATGCCTTAGGAATGCTCAATTCTATGCATAGACTAGTTTTTCACGCTTCGTATAATTTTGAAATTAACTTGGTCTATTGGCTTCTTTACCTAAAGAAACGATGTCCAAAAGCTAAACTAGTAAGTTAAGACTTCTAAGAACACTAAATAGAGTACAACGGTTCATTTTGATGCCTTAGGAATGCTCAATTCTTTGCATGGACAAGTTTTTCATGTTTCGTGCCATTTTGAACTTAACTTGGTCTATTGGCTTCTTTACCTAATGAAACGTTGTCCAAAAGCTAAACTAGCAAGTTAAGCCTTCTAAGAACACTAAATATAGTATAAAGGTCCAATTTGATGCCTTAGGAATGCTCAATTCTATGCATAGACAAGTTCTTCACATTTCGTGCAATTGTGAACTTTACTTGGTCTATTGGATTCTTTACCTAGCGAAACGAAGTCCAAAAGTGAAACTCGCAAGTGAAGACTTCTAAGAACACTAAATAGAGTATAACGGTCTATTTTGATGCCTTAGGAATGCTCTATTCTATGCATGGACAAGTTTTTCATGTTTCGTGCCATTTTGAACTTAACTTGGTCTATTAGCTTCTTTACCTAGCGAAACGTTGTCCAAAATCTAAACTAGCAAGTTAAGACTTCTAAGAACACTAACTAGAGTATAACGGTCGACTTTGATGCCTTAGGAATGCTCAATTCCATGCATAGACAAGTTTTTCACATTTCGTGCAATTGTGAACTTAACTTGGTCTATTGGCTTCTTTACCTAACAAAACGATGTCCAAAAGATAAACTAGCAAGTTAAGACTTCTAAGAAGACTAAATAGAGTATAACGGTCTATTTTGATGCCTTAGGATTGCTCAATTCAATGCATGGACAAGTTTTTCACGTTTCGTGCAATTTTGAACTTAACTTGGTCTATTGGCTTCTTTACCTAACGAAACGTTATCCAAAAGCTAAACTAGCAAGTTAACACTTCCAATAACACTAAATAGAGTATAACGGTCGAATTTGATGCCTTAGGAATACTCAATTCCATGCATAGACAAGTTTTTCACATTTCGTGCAATTGTGAACTTAACTTGGTCTATTGGCTTCTTTACCTAACGAAACGATGTCCAAAAGATAAACTAGCAAGTTAGGACTTCAAAGAACACTAAATAGATTATAACGGTCTATTTTGACGCCTTAGGATTGCTCAATGCTATGCATGGACAAGTTTTTCACGTTTCGTGCAATTTTGAACTTAACTTGGTCTATTGGCTTCTTTACCTAACGAAACGTTGTCCGAAAGCTAAACTAGAAAGTTAAGACTTACAAGAACAACAAATAGAGTATAACGGTCGATTTTGATGGCTTAGGAATGCTCAATTCCATGCATAGACAAGTTTTTCACATTTCGTGCAATTGTGAACTTAACTTGGTCTATTGGCTTCTTTACCTAACGAAACGATGTCCAAAAGATAAACTAGCAAGTTAAGGCTTCTAAAAACACTAAATAGAGTATAACGGTCTATTTTGATGCCTTAGGATTTCTCAATTCTATGCATGGACAATTTTTTCACGTTTCGTGCAATTTTGAACTTAACTTGGTCTATTGGCTTCTTTACCTAACGAAACGTTGTTCAAAACCTAAACTACCAAGTTAAGACTTCCAAGAACACTAAATGGAGTATAACGGCCGACTTTGATGCCTTGGGAATGCTCAATTCCATGCATAGACAAGTTTTTCACATTTCGTGCAATTGTGAACTTAACTTGGTCTATTGGCTTCTTTGCCTAACGAAACGATGTCCAAAAGATAAACTAGCAAGTTACGACTTCTAAGAACACTAAATAGAGTAGAACAGTCTATTTTGATGCGCTAAGATTGCTCAATTTTATGCATGGACAAGTTTTTCACGTTTCGTGCAATATTGAACTTAACTTGGTCTATTGGCTTCTTTACCTAACGAAACGTTGTCCAAAAGCTAAACTAGCAAGTTAACACTTTGAAGAACACTAAATAGAGTATAACGGTCCATTTTGATGCCCTAGGAATGCCCAATTCTATGCATAGACAAGTTTTTCACGTTCCGTGCAATTTTGAACTTAACTTGGTCTATTGGCTTCTTTACCTAACGAAACATTGTCCAAAAGCAAAACTGGCAAGTTAAGACTTCTAAGAACTATAAAAAGAGTATAACGGTCTATTTTGAAGCCTTAGGAATGCTCAATGCTATGCATGGACAATTTTTTCACGTTTCGTGCAATTTTGAACTTAACTTGGTCTATTGGCTTCTTTACCTAACGAAACGTTCTCCAAAAGCTAAACTAGCAGGTTAAGACTTCCAAGAAAACTAAATAGAGTATAACGGTCTATGTTTATGCCTTAGGAATGCTCAATTCTATGCATGGACAAGTTTTTCACGTTTCGTGCCATTTTAAACTTAACTTGGTCTATTGGCTTCTTTACCTAACGAAACGTTGTCCAAAAGATAAACTAGCAAGTTAAGACTTCTAAGAACACTAAATAGAGTATAACGGTCTATTTTGATGCCTTAGGATTGCTCAATTCTATGCAGGGACAAGTTTTTCACGTTTCGTGCAATGTTGAACTTAACATAGTCTATTGGCTTCTTTACCTAACGAAACGTTGTCCAAAAGCTAAACTGGCAAGTTAAGACTTCCAAGAACACTAAATAGAGTATAACGGTCTACTTTGATGCCTTAGGAATGCTCAATTCCATGCATAGACAAGTTTTTCACATTTCGTGCAATTGTGAACTTAACTTGGTCTATTGGCTTCTTTACCTAACGAAACGATGTTCAAAATATAAACTAGCAAGTTAAGACTTCTAAGAACACAAAATAGAGTATAACGGTCTATTCTGATGCCTTAGGATTTCTCAATTCTATGCATGGAAAAGTTTTTCACGTTTCGTGCAATTTCGAACTTAACTTGCTCTATTAGGTTCTTTACCTAACGAAACGTTGTCCAAAAGCTAAACTAGCAAGTTAAGACTTATAGGAACACTAAATAGAGTATAAAGGTCCATTTTGATGCCTTAGGAATGCTCAATTCTATGCATAGACTAGTTTTTCACGTTTCGTATAATTTTGAAATTAACTTGGTCTATTGGCTTCTTTACCTAAAGAAACGATGTCCAAAAGCTAAACTAGTAAGTTAAGACTTCTAAGAACACTAAATAGAGTACAACGGTCCATTTTGATGCCTTAGGAATGCTCAATTCTTTCCATGGACAAGTTTTTCATGTTTCGTGCCATTTTGAACTTAACTTGGTCTATTGGCTTCTTTACCTAACGAAACGTTGTCCAAAAGCTAAACTAGCAAGTTAAGCCTTCTAAGAACACTAAATATAGTATAAAGGTCCAATTTGATGCCTTAGGAATGCTCAATTCTATGCATAGACAAGTTCTTCACATTTCGTGCAATTGTGAACTTTACTTGGTCTATTGGCTTCTTTACCTAACGAAACGAAGTCCAAAAGTGAAACTCGCAAGTGAAGACTTCTAAGAACACTAAATAGAGTATAACGGTCTATTTTGATGCCTTAGGAATGCTCTATTCTATGCATGGACAAGTTTTTCATGTTTCGTGCCATTTTGAACTTAACATGGTCTATTAGCTTCTTTACCTAGCGAAACGATGTCCAAAAGATAAACTAGCAAGTTAAGACTTCTAAGAAGACTAAATAGAGTATAACGGTGTATTTTGATGCCTTAGGATTGCTCAATTCAATGCATGGACAAGTTTTTCACGTTTCGTGCAATTTTGAACTTAACTTGGTCTATTGGCTTCTTTACCTAACGAAACGTTGTCCAAAAGCTAAACTAGAAAGTTAACACTTCCAAGAACACTAAATAGAGTATAACGGTCGAATTTGATGCCTTAGGAATACTCAATTCCATGCATAGACAAGTTTTTCACATTTCGTGCAATTGTGAACTTAACTTGGTCTATTGGCTTCTTTACCTAACGAAACGATGTCCAAAAGATAAACTAGCAAGTTAGGACTTCTAAGAACACTAAGTAGATTATAACGGTCTATTTTGATGCCTTAGGATTGCTCAATTCAATGCATGGACAAGTTTTTCACGTTTCGTGCAATTTTGAACTTAACTTGGTCTATTGGCTTCTTTACCTAACGAAACGTTGTCCAAAAGCTAAACTAGAAAGTTAACACTTCCAAGAACACTAAATAGAGTATAACGGTCGAATTTGATGCCTTAGGAATACTCAATTCCATGCATAGACAAGTTTTTCACATTTCGTGCATTTGTGAACTTAACTTGGTCTATTGGCTTCTTTACCTAACGAAACGATGTCCAAAAGATAAACTAGCAAGTTAGGACTTCAAAGAACACTAAATAGATTATAACGGTCTATTTTGATGCCTTAGGATTGCTCAATGCTATGCATGGACAAGTTTTTCACGTTTCGTGCAATTTTGAACTTAACTTGGTCTATTGGCTTCTTTACCTAACGAAACGTTGTCCGAAAGCTAAAATAGAAAGTTAAGACTTACAAGAACAACAAATAGAGTATAACGGTCGATTTTGATGGCTTAGGAATGCTCAATTCCATGCATAGACAAGTTTTTCACATTTCGTGCAATTGTGAACTTAACTTGGTCTATTGGCTTCTTTACCTAACGAAACGATGTCCAAAAGATAAACTAGCAAGTTAAGACTTCTAAAAACACTAAATAGAGTATAACGGTCTATTTTGATGCCTTAGGATTTCTCAATTCTATGCATGGACAAGTTTTTCACGTTTCGTGCAATTTTGAACTTAACTTGGTCTATTGGCTTCTTTACCTAACGAAACGTTGTCCAAAACCTAAACTAGCAAGTTAAGACTTCCAAGAACACTAAATGGAGTATAACGGCCGACTTTGATGCCTTGGGAATGCTCAATTCCATGCATAGACAAGTTTTTCACATTTCGTGCAATTGTGAACTTAACTTGGTCTATTGGCTTCTTTGCCTAACGAAACGATGTCCAAAAGATAAACTAGCAAGTTACAACTTCTAAGAACACTAAATAGAGCAGAACGGTCTATTTTGATGCGCTAAGATTGCTCAATTCTATGCATGGACAAGTTTTTCACGTTTCGTGCAATATTGAACTTAACTTGGTCTATTGGCTTCTTTACCTAACGAAACGTTGTCCAAAAGCTAAACTAGCAAGTTAAGACTTTGAAGAACACTAAATGGAGTATAACGGTCCATTTTGATGCCCTAGGAATGCCCAATTCTATGCATAGACAAGTTTTTCACGTTCCGTGCAATTTTGAACTTAACTTGGTCTATTGGCTTCTTTACCTAACGAAACATTGTCCAAAAGCAAAACTGGCAAGTTAAGAGTTCTAAGAACTATAAATAGAGTATAACGGTCTATGTTTAAGCCTTAGGAGTGCTCAATTCTATGCATGGACAAGTTTTTCACGTTTCGTGCCATTTTGAACTTAACTTGGTCTATTGGCTTCTTTACCTAACGAAACGTTGTCCAAAAGCTAAACTAGCAACTTAAGACTTCTAAAAACACTAAATTGAGTATAACGGTCCATTTTGATGCCTTAGGAATGCTTAATTCTATGAATAGATGTTAGAGATGTGTATATGTGTATTTGTATATTTTAGTCTAGAAGGGGTACTTTGGTATATTTCATGTGTTGGGCTTCTTTATATACTCTAGTAATCTTTGTTCGTAATACAAGACAGAGAAATATACAATTTGCTCTCTGTTAACATGGTATCCAGCTAAGGTTTTTTTTTTTTTCTTTCCTACAACCTAATTTTGTGCGGCGCTCTTCTCCATCTCCGGCAAGCTACCTGCCTTGCGCCGCTACTGCTCTACCAGTTCTCTCTGCCCAGCAGCTATCTGCCCTGCGCCACTGCTCTCATCTCTCTCTGCCACCAGTTCTCTCGGCTGCTCTCTCTGCCACCAGCTCTTGCGCGCTTGCTCTCACTGCCACCAGCTCTTGCGCCACTGCTCTCATCTCGGCCTTCGCTGCTCTCTCTGCCACCAGCTCTCTGCCACCAGCCAGCCACCACCAGCTCTCTGCCACCAGCCAGCCAGCAGATCTGTTTTTTGATCTTCTGACATTGCAGTTGGTCCTCCAAATTTCTGAAATTGCAGTTTGGTCCCTCCAGAAGTTTTTTGAAATTGCAGTTTGGTCCTTCCAGTTTTTTGACATTGCGGTTGGTCCTTCAAATTTCTGAAATTGCAGTTTGGTCCCTCCAGAAGTTTTTTGAAATTGCAGTTTGGTCCCTCCATATTTCTGAACTTACAGTTTAGTCCCTACAGATTTTTTGAAATTGTAGTTTGTATTGATGGCAACTCTTGGTGCTGATTTTCCACCTTTGACGGGTTCCTCTGCCACTCGGTCTTTGTCGACCTCGGCTGTTACTACGGCACTCTCATCATCATCGACGACCGTTGGTTTGACCACCTCTGATCTTCCTCGGGATTTTCTTCCCACTTCGACTGATTTTCGGCTTAGCTCCGCCGGTGACTGGCCTACTTGGAGTGCCACGGTTCGTAATGCCTTGTTTGGCCGTGGGCTCTTATCATATCTCACGGATGGTCCACCCGTTGATTGTCCTGCTGATGTTTTAGCTGCTTGGAGTCTTCGGACTAACCGAGTCTCCAGTTATCTGATTGAGTCTCTCGACCCGGCTCTCCGACCTGATCTGGTTACTCGATCTGCTCATGTTGTGTGGAAGTCTCTTACTGCCCGTTTTGTTGAGCGCAGTGGGGCTCGTCAGTATTCTCTTCTTACTCAGGCTGCTGGTGCTCGTCAGGATGATCGCTCTATCCAGCAGTTCTACCAGCACATGCGTGGTTTTTGGCGTGAGTTGGAGGTCTTTCTCCCTACTGGCAGTCATATTGCTACTCATGTGGCTTTTTGGGATATGCGTCACATGTATGAGTTTTTGATGGCTCTTCGCCCTGAGTTTGGTCCTCTGGTTGGTCAGCTTATCCATCGTGATCCACCTCCCAGTCTCGAGACTGCCGTAGCAGAGTTAGTTGCCGAGGAGACTCGTCTTCGTCTACTAGGTGGTGTTAGGTCACCTCCCGCACCCTCTAGTTTTTCTGGTGTTCTTGCTGTGGCACCCTCTGGTATTTCCACAGCTCATTCACCTTCATCTGGTCGTCCTACTTGCACTCATTGCATGCGGCCCGGTCATACTGTGGCTGACTGTTGGAAGCTTCACCCCGAGCGTCGTGTTGGACCTCGTGGTCGTGGCCGCCGCGCCTCCACTTCCATTGCTGCGGCTGTTACTCCTGCACTTCCTTCTCCTGCTCCTGTTATGCCTCCCATTGATATTCAGCAGTTTCAGCAGTTCCAACAGTTTCAGCAGTATCAACAGCGTCTTGAGCAGATGACTGCTCCCTCCAGCATTGGTAGCACTCCTGCATCCTCTGCTTTTTCAGCCACTGGTATGTCTCGTACTTGGATTTTTGACTCTGGGGCCTCCCATCATATGACCTCGGATGCCTCACTATTGACTGATTGTAGTCCCGCACCTCCTATTCCCTCTATTTACACTGCTGATGGTTCTCCATTGAGAGTCTCTCAGGCTGGCTCTATTACTACCACCTCAGAGCCCTCAGGCCATCTCTCTCTACCCTCTGTTCTTCATGCTCCTCAGTTGAGCATGAACCTTATTTCTGTCGGTGGTATATGTGATTTTGGCTATGATGTTTTATTCACACCCTCTTCTTGTCGTGTGCAGGATCCGTCTACCAGCCGGGTGATTGGCAGTGGTCGTAGAGTGGGTGGCCTATATCATCTCCAGTCTCTCCACATTCCCTCCTTACGTCCCAGTTTTTGTGGTCTTGCCTCTCCTACTCCTGATATCTGGCATAGACGATTAGGACATATTTCTGAGTCACGACTGAAGAGTCTCTCCCTGTCTGGAGCTCTCGGTCGTAGTCCTTTTACAGCTTTGAGTCATTGTTTTGGTTGTAAGCTTGCTAAAGCTACAACACTTCCTTTTTCCCCCAGTGTATCCCAAACTTCTAGTATTTTTGATCTATTACATTCAGATATTTGGGGCCCTGCACCTCTCCCTTCTATTTGTGGTTATCGTTATTATGTTTCCTTTATTGATGACTTTACTCGCTATACTTGGGTCTATCTCTTACAGCATCGCTCTGAGATTCTCGATGTGTATGAGCATTTTACCACTATGATTTTCACCCAGTTCGGTCGACGCATCAAGGCACTCCGCTCTGATTGTGCTCTCGAGTACTTGTCTTCTAGTATGCGCGCGTTGCTCTCCTCTCACGGTACCATTTTTCAGCACTCATGTCCTCACACACATGAGCAGAATGGTGTTGCTGAAAGGAAGCATCGACACATTCTAGAGACTACTCGGGCGCTTCTCATTTCGGCTTCTGTGCCTCGTTCTTACTGGGCTGAGGCTGTTCTCACTTCCGTCAATCTCATCAACATTACTCCCTCTTCAATTCTTCCTGGTCGTATCTCTCCTCATGAGCGACTATTTAGCTCCCCGCCTGACTACTCTCGTCTTCGCACATTTGGCTGCACTTGTTTTGTCCTATTATCTCCTCCTGAACGTTCCAAATTGTCCCCTGTTTCTGCCAGATGTGTTCTCCTCGGTATCAGTGCTGAACACAAGGGTTATCGTTGTTATGATCCCTTGACTAGGCGCGTCCGTATCTCTCGTCATGTCTCCTTTCTTGAGGATGTTCCTTATTTCTCCTCGACATCTCAGGATCTTGCCTTTCTTACGCTTCCGCCCTCACCCACTCCTGACATTTCTCCTTCCTCTCCTCCTATTTCCTCTACCTCCATTCTAGATATTCCCGTTTCTTTGGATTCTGCTCCCACTGAGCCTGATCCTCCATCTTCCTCCTCCTCTGTTGCACTTGATCCTCCTCCTCCTTCGTCTGCTATTACTCCTTATCCTCTTCACTACACTCGTGATCTTGACTACGTCCCCTCTACTAGTATTGATACTATCTCATCCTCCTCGACCACCTGTCCATCCCCTGCTAGTATGGATCCTCCTGCACCTCGCTATCCTCAGCGCGAGCGACGCCCTGTGGAGAGGTATGGTTATAGTTCTGTTTCTACTTATGCTCCTCAGTTTACTGCTTTTCTTACTGCTATTCATTCGGAGTCTGAGCCTAGCTCATACCGTGAGGCATCTCAATCAGTTCAGTGGCAGCAGGCTATGGCAGAGGAGTTTGAGGCTTTTCGGGAGACTATGACTTGGGATGTGGTTCCTCTTCCTGCTGGTGTTAGGCCTATTGGTTGCAAATGGATTTACAGGGTCAAACGTCGCCCTGATGGGTCCATTGAGCGCTATAAGGCTCGTCTTGTTGCTCGAGGTTTCTCTCAGGTGCATGGTATTGATTATGATGAGACTTTTGCTCCAGTTGCTCAGATGACTACAGTTCGCACTTTATTGGCAGTTGCTGCAGTTAGTCAGTGGCCTCTTCTTCAGATGGATGTGAAGAATGCCTTTCTCAATGGTGATCTTTCCGAGATTGTCTACATGCAGCCCCCTCCTGGTCTTAGGACTCCTCCTCAGCATGTTTGTCGCCTTCGCCGGGCTATCTATGGTCTTAAACAAGCTCCTCGAGCATGGTTTGAGCGGTTTCGTCAAGTGGTGACTCAGGTTGGATTTATTGAGAGTTCTCAGGATCACTCTCTCTTTGTTCGGTTATCTCCACAAGGGCGGGCGATTCTGTTGTTGTATGTGGATGATATGATCATTACAGGTGATGATACCGCTGCCATTCAGTATCTTCAACGACACCTTCAGTCTCAGTTTCGAATGAAAGATCTTGGCTCTCTCAGGTATTTTCTTGGTCTTGAGATCACTCGTTCTGATCATGGCATTCTGCTGTCTCAGCAGAAGTATCTCTCCGACATCATCCATCGGGCTGCTCTCTCAGATACTCGCAGTGTTGACACTCCTCTTGAGCTTAATGTGAAGCTCCGTCCGACTGATGGTCAGCCTCTTCCAGATCCGACTCGCTACAGGCAGATTGTTGGTCAGCTTGTGTACTTATGCATCACTCGTCCTGATATTGCTCATGCTGTGAGTATTGTGAGTCAGTTTATGTCTGCTCCCAGCTCAGTTCACTATGGTGCTCTCCTCCGGATTCTCAGGTATCTCAGTGGGACTATGACTCGGTCCCTGTTTTTATCGTCATCTTCGCCTCTCACTCTTCAAGCCTACTCAGATGCTGATTGGGCAGGTGATCCTACTTCTCGTCGCTCTATTACAGGGTACTGTGTGTTTCTTGGTGACTCTCTTATTTCTTGGCGCAGCAAGAAACAGAATGTAGTATCCCTTTCAAGCACAGAGGCGGAATATCGTGCTATGGCCACTACAGCTAAGGAAATTGTACATCTTCGTCGTCTTCTTAGTCACTTGGGTGTTCATATTTCTGGACCAACACCAATGCATTGTGACAACAAGAGTGCTATTCATATTGCCAGCAATCCTGTTTTTCACGAGCGGACGAAACACATTGAGATTGATTGTCACTTTGTTCGTGAGCAGTTTCTGTCAGATGTTCTTTCACTACCTTTCACTTATTCTGCTGCACAGTTGGCGGATTTCTTCACGAAGTCTCACTCTATTTCTCGTCATCAGCTTCTCATTGGCAAACTCTCGGTGTTTGACCCACCTTGAGTTTGAGGGGGGGTGTTAGAGATGTGTATATGTGTATTTGTATATTTTAGTCTAGAAGGGGTACTTTGGTATATTTCATGTGTTGGGCTTCTTTATATACTCTAGTAATCTTTGTTCGTAATACAAGACAGAGAAATATACAATTTGCTCTCTGTTAACAATAGACAAGTTTTTCAAGTTTCGTGCAATTTTGAACTTAACTTGGTCTATTGGCTTCTTTACCTAACGAAACGATGTCCAAGAGCTAAACTAGCAAGTTAAGACTTTGAAGAACACTAAATAGAGTATAACGGTCCATTTTGATGCCTTAGGAATGCTCAATTCCGCATGGACAAGTTTTTCACGTTTCGTGCAATTTTGAACTTAACTTGGTCTATTGGCTTCTTTACCTAACGAAACGTTGTCCAAAAGCTAAACTAGCAAGTTAAGACTTCCAAGAACACTAAAAAGGGTATGAAGCTCTATTTTGATGTCTTAGGAATACTCAATTCCATACATGGACAAGTTTTTGATGTTTCGTGCCATTTCGAACTTAACTTGGTCTATTGGCTTTTTTACCAAACGAAACGTTGCCCAAAAGCTAAACTAGAAAGTTAAGACTTCCAAGAACACTAAATAGAGTATAACGGTCCATTTTGATGCCTTAGGAATGCTCAATTCTATGCATGGACAAGTTTTTCATGTTTCGTGCAATTTTGAACTTAACATGGTCTATTGGCTTCTTTACCTAACGAAACGTTGTCCAAAAGCTAAACTGGCAAGTTAAGACTTCCAAGAACACTAAATAGAGTATAACGGTCTACTTTGATGCGTTAGGATTGCTCAATTCTATGCATGGACAAGTTTTTCACGTTTCGTGCAATTTTGAACTTAACTTGGTCTATTGGCTTCTTTACCTAACGAAACGTTGTCCAAAACCTAAACTAGCAAGTTAAGACTTCCAAGAACACTAAATGGAGTATAACGGCCGACTTTGATGCCTTGGGAATGCTCAATTCCATGCATAGACAAGTTTTTCACATTTCGTGCAATTGTTAACTTAACTTGGTCTATTGGCTTCTTTGCCTAACGAAACGATGTCCAAAAGATAAACTAGCAAGTTAAGACTTCTAAGAACACTAAATAGAGTAGAACGGTCTATTTTGATGCGCTAGGATTGCTCAATTCTATGCATGGACAAGTTTTTCACGTTTCGTGCAATATTGAACTTAACTTGGTCTATTGGCTTCTTTACCTAACGAAACGTTGTCCAAAAGCTAAACTAGCAAGTTAAGACTTTGAAGAACACTAAATAGAGTATAACGGTCCATTTTGATGCCCTAGGAATGCCCAATTCTATGCATAGACAAGTTTTTCACGTTCCGTGCAATTTTGAACTTAACTTGGTCTATTGGCTTCTTTACCTAACGAAACATTGTCCAAAAGCAAAACTGGCAAGTTAAGACTTCTAAGAACTATAAATAGAGTACAACGGTCTATTTTGAAGCCTTAGGAATGGTCAATGCTACGCATGGACAATTTTTTTACGTTTCGTGCAATTTTGAACTTAACTTGGTCTATTGGCTTCTTTACCTAACGAAACGTTCTCCAAAAGCTAAACTAGCAGGTTAAGACTTCCAAGAAAACTAAATAGAGTATAACGGTCTATGTTTATGCCTTAGGAATGCTCAATTCTATGCATGGACAAGTTTTTCACGTTTCATGCCATTTTGAACTTAACTTGGTCTATTGGCTTCTTTACCTAACGAAACGTTGTCCAAAAGCTAAACTAGCAACTTAAGACTTCTAAAAACACTAAATTGAGTATAACGGTCCATTTTGATGCCTTAGGAATGCTCAATTCTATGAATAGACAAGTTTTTCAAGTTTCGTGCAATTTTGAACTTAACTTGGTCTATTGGCTTCTTTACCTAACGAAACGATGTCCAAAAGCTAAACTAGCAAGTTAAGATTTTGAAGAACACTAAATAGAGTATAAAGGTCCATTTTGATGCCTTAGGAATGCTCAATTCCGCATGGACAAGTTTTTCACGTTTCGTGCAATTTTGAACTTAACTTGGTCTATTGGCTTCTTTACCTAACGAAAAGTTGTCCAAAAGCTAAACTAGCAAGTTAAGACTTCCAAGAACACTAAAAAGGGTATGAAGCTCTATTTTGATGTCTTAGGAATACTCAATTCCATACATGGACAAGTTTTTGATGTTTCGTGCCATTTCAAACTAAACTTGGTCTATTGGCTTTTTTACCAAACAAAACGTTGCCCAAAAGCTAAACTAGAAAGTTAAGACTTCCAAGAACACTAAATAGAGTATAACGGTCCATTTTGATGCCTTAAGAATGCTCAATTCTATGCATGGACAAGTTTTTCATGTTTCGTGCAATTTTGAACTTAACATGGTCTATTGGCTTCTTTACCTAACGAAACGTTGTCCAAAACCTAAACTAGCAAGTTTGGACTTCCAAGAACACTAAATAGAGTATAACGGTCTATTTTGATGCCTTAGGATTGCTCAATTCTATGCAGGGACAAGTTTTTCACGTTTCGTGCAATTTTGAACTTAACATGGTCTATTGGCTTCTTTACCTAACGAAACGTTGTCCAAAAGCTAAACTGGCAAGTTAAGACTTCCAAGAACACTAAATAGAGTATAACGGTCTACTTTGAAGCGTTAGGATTGCTCAATTTTATGCATGGACAAGTTTTTCACGTTTCGTGCAATATTGAACTTAACTTGGTCTATTGGCTTCTTTACCTAACGAAACGTTGTCCAAAAGCTAAACTAGCAAGTTAAGACTTTGAAGAACATTAAATAGAGTATAACGGTCCATTTTGATGCCTTAGGAATGCCCAATTCCGCATGGACAAGTTTTTCACGTTTCGTGCAATTTTGAACTTAACTTGGTCTATAAGCTTCTTTACCTAACCAAACGTTGTCCAAAAGCTAAACTAGCAATTTAAGACTTCCAAGAACACTAAAAAGGGTATAAAGCTCTATTTTGATGCCTTAGGAATACTCAATTCTATACATGGACAAGTTTTTCAAGTTTCGTGCCATTTCGAACTTAACTTGGTCTATTGGCTTCTATACCTAACGAAACGTTGCTCAAAAGCTAAACTAGAAAGTTAAGACTTCCAAGAACACTAAATAGAGTATAACAGTCCATTTTGATGCCTTAGGAATGCTCCATTCTATGCATGGACAAGTTTTTCATGTTTCGTGCAATTTTGAACTTAACTTGGTCTATTGGCTTCTTTACCTAACGAAACGTTGTCCAAAAGCTAAACTGGCAAGTTAAGACTTCCAAGAACACTAAATAGAGTATAACGGTCTACTTTGATGCCTTAGGAATGCTCAATTCTATGCATGGACAAGTTTTTCATGTTTCGTGCAATTTTGAACTTAACATGGTCTATTGGCTTCTTTACCTAACGAAACGTTGTCCAAAAGCTAAACTGGCAAGTTAAGACTTCCAAAAACACTAAATAGAGTATAACGGTCTACTTTGATGCGTTAGGATTGCTCAATTCTATGCATGGACAAGTTTTTCACGTTTCGTGCAATTTTGAACTTAACTTGGTCTATTGGCTTCTTTACCTAACGAAACGTTGTCCAAAACCTAAACTAGCAAGTTAAGACTTCCAAGAACACTAAATGGAGTATAACGGCCGACTTTGATGCCTTGGGAATGCTCAATTCCATGCATAGACAAGTTTTTCACATTTCGTGCAATTGTTAACTTAACTTGGTCTATTGGCTTCTTTGCCTAACGAAACGATGTCCAAAAGATAAACTAGCAAGTTAAGACTTCTAAGAACACTAAATAGAGTAGAACGGTCTATTTTGATGCGCTAGGATTGCTCAATTCTATGCATGGACAAGTTTTTCACGTTTCGTGCAATATTGAACTTAACTTGGTCTATTGGCTTCTTTACCTAACGAAACGTTGTCCAAAAGCTAAACTAGCAAGTTAAGACTTTGAAGAACACTAAATAGAGTATAACGGTCCATTTTGATGCCCTAGGAATGCCCAATTCTATGCATAGACAAGTTTTTCACGTTCCGTGCAATTTTGAACTTAACTTGGTCTATTGGCTTCTTTACCTAACGAAACATTGTCCAAAAGCAAAACTGGCAAGTTAAGACTTCTAAGAACTATAAATAGAGTACAACGGTCTATTTTGAAGCCTTAGGAATGGTCAATGCTACGCATGGACAATTTTTTTACGTTTCGTGCAATTTTGAACTTAACTTGGTCTATTGGCTTCTTTACCTAACGAAACGTTCTCCAAAAGCTAAACTAGCAGGTTAAGACTTCCAAGAAAACTAAATAGAGTATAACGGTCTATGTTTATGCCTTAGGAATGCTCAATTCTATGCATGGACAAGTTTTTCACGTTTCATGCCATTTTGAACTTAACTTGGTCTATTGGCTTCTTTACCTAACGAAACGTTGTCCAAAAGCTAAACTAGCAACTTAAGACTTCTAAAAACACTAAATTGAGTATAACGGTCCATTTTGATGCCTTAGGAATGCTCAATTCTATGAATAGACAAGTTTTTCAAGTTTCGTGCAATTTTGAACTTAACTTGGTCTATTGGCTTCTTTACCTAACGAAACGATGTCCAAAAGCTAAACTAGCAAGTTAAGATTTTGAAGAACACTAAATAGAGTATAAAGGTCCATTTTGATGCCTTAGGAATGCTCAATTCCGCATGGACAAGTTTTTCACGTTTCGTGCAATTTTGAACTTAACTTGGTCTATTGGCTTCTTTACCTAACGAAAAGTTGTCCAAAAGCTAAACTAGCAAGTTAAGACTTCCAAGAACACTAAAAAGGGTATGAAGCTCTATTTTGATGTCTTAGGAATACTCAATTCCATACATGGACAAGTTTTTGATGTTTCGTGCCATTTCAAACTAAACTTGGTCTATTGGCTTTTTTACCAAACGAAACGTTGCCCAAAAGCTAAACTAGAAAGTTAAGACTTCCAAGAACACTAAATAGAGTATAACGGTCCATTTTGATGCCTTAAGAATGCTCAATTCTATGCATGGACAAGTTTTTCATGTTTCGTGCAATTTTGAACTTAACATGGTCTATTGGCTTCTTTACCTAACGAAACGTTGTCCAAAACCTAAACTAGCAAGTTTGGACTTCCAAGAACACTAAATAGAGTATAACGGTCTATTTTGATGCCTTAGGATTGCTCAATTCTATGCAGGGACAAGTTTTTCACGTTTCGTGCAATTTTGAACTTAACATGGTCTATTGGCTTCTTTACCTAACGAAACGTTGTCCAAAAGCTAAACTGGCAAGTTAAGACTTCCAAGAACACTAAATAGAGTATAACGGTCTACTTTGAAGCGTTAGGATTGCTCAATTTTATGCATGGACAAGTTTTTCACGTTTCGTGCAATATTGAACTTAACTTGGTCTATTGGCTTCTTTACCTAACGAAACGTTGTCCAAAAGCTAAACTAGCAAGTTAAGACTTTGAAGAACATTAAATAGAGTATAACGGTCCATTTTGATGCCTTAGGAATGCCCAATTCCGCATGGACAAGTTTTTCACGTTTCGTGCAATTTTGAACTTAACTTGGTCTATAAGCTTCTTTACCTAACCAAACGTTGTCCAAAAGCTAAACTAGCAATTTAAGACTTCCAAGAACACTAAAAAGGGTATAAAGCTCTATTTTGATGCCTTAGGAATACTCAATTCTATACATGGACAAGTTTTTCAAGTTTCGTGCCATTTCGAACTTAACTTGGTCTATTGGCTTCTATACCTAACGAAACGTTGCTCAAAAGCTAAACTAGAAAGTTAAGACTTCCAAGAACACTAAATAGAGTATAACAGTCCATTTTGATGCCTTAGGAATGCTCCATTCTATGCATGGACAAGTTTTTCATGTTTCGTGCAATTTTGAACTTAACTTGGTCTATTGGCTTCTTTACCTAACGAAACGTTGTCCAAATGCTGAACTAGCAAGTTAAGACTTATAAGAACACTAAAAAGAGTATAACGGTCCATTTTGATGCCTTAGGACTGCTCAATTCTATGCATAGACAAGTTTTTCACCTTTCATATAATTTTGAACTTAACTTGGTCTATTCGCTTCTTTACCTAACGAAACGATGTCCAAAAGCTAAACTAGCAAGTTAAGACTTTGAAGAACACTAAATAGAGTATAACGGTCCATTTTGATGCCTTACGAATACTTAATTCTATGCATGGACAAGTTTTTCACGTTTCGTGCAATTTTGAACTTAACTTGGTCTATTGGCTTCTTTACCTAACCAAACGTTGTCCAAAAGCTAAACTAGCAAGTTAAGACTTCCAAGAACACTAAAAAGAGTATAACGCTCTATTTTGATGCCTTAGGAATGCTCAATTCTATGCATGGACAAGTTTTTCATATTTCGTGCCATTTTGAACTTAACTTGGTCTATTGGCTTCTTTACCTAACGAAACGATGTCCACAAGCTAAACTAGAAAGCTAAGACTTCCAAGAACACTAAATAGAGTATAATGGTCTATTTTGATGCCTTATGAATGCTCAATTCTATGCATGGACAAGTTTTTCATGTTTCGTGCAATTTTGAACTTAACATGGTCTATTGGCTTCTATACCTAACGAAACGTTGTCCGAAAGCTAAACTAGCAAGTTAAGACTTCTAAGAACACTAAATACAGTATAACGGTCCATTTTAATGCCTTAGGAATGCTCAATTCTATGCATGGACAAGTTTTTCACGTTTCGTGCAATTTTGAACTTAAATTGGTCTATTGGCTTCTTTACCTAGCGATACGTTGTCCAAAAGCTAAACTAGCAAGTTAAGACTTCCAAAAACGCTAAATAGAGTATAACGGCCGACTTTGATGCCTTAGGAATGCTCAATTCCATGCATAGACAAGTTTTTCACATTTCGTGCAATTGTGAACTTAACTTGGTCTATTGGCTTCTTTACCTAATGAAACGATGTCCAAAAGATAAACTAGCAGGTTAAGACTTCTAAGAACACTAAATAGAGTATAACGGTCTATTTTGATGCCTTAGCATTGCTCAATGCTATGCATGGACAAGTTTTTCACGTTTCGTGGAATATTGAACTTAACTTGGTCTATTGGGTTCTTTACCTAACAAAACGTCATCCAAAAGCTAAACTAGCAAGTGAAGACTTCCAAAAACATTAAATGGAGTATGACGGTCCATTTTGATGCCTTAGGAATGCCCAATTCTATGCATCGACAAGTTTTTCACGTTTCGTGTAATTTTAAACTTGACTTGGTCTATTGGCTTCTTTACCTAACGAAGCATTGTCCAAATGCTAAACTGGCAAGTTAAGCCTTCTAAGAACTGTAAATAGAGTATAACTGCCTATTTTGAAGCCTTAGGAATGCTCAATGCTACGCATGGACAATTTTTTCACGTTTCGTGCAATTTTAAACTTAACTTGTTCTAATGGCTTCTTTACCTAACGAAATGTTGTCCAAAAGCTAAACTAGCAAGTTGAGACTTCCAAGAACACTAAATAGAGTATAACGGTCTAGTTTTATGCCTTAGGAATGCTCAATTGTATGCATGGACAAGTTTTTCACGTTTCGTGCCATTTTGAACTTAACTTGGTCTATTGGCTTCTTTAACTAACGAAACGTTGTCCAAAAGCTAAAATAGCAAGTTAAGACTTCTAAATACACTAAATGGAGTATAACTGTCCATTTTGATGCCTTAGGAATGCTCAATTCTATGAATAGACAAGTTTTTCACGTTTCGTGCAATTTGGAACTTAACTTGGTCTATTGGCTTCTTTACCTAACGAAACAATGTCCAAAAGCTAAACTAGCAAGTTAAGACTTTGAAGAACACTAAATAGAGTATAACGGTCCATTTTGATGCCTTAGGAATGGTCAATACTATGCATGGACAAGTTTTTCATGTTTCGTGCAATTTTGAACTTAACTTGGTCTATTGGCTTCTTTACCTAACGAAACGTTGTCCAAAACCTAAACTAGCAAGTTAAGACTTTGAAGAACACTAAATAGAGTATAACGCTCTATTTTGATGCCTTAGGAATGCTCAATTCTATGCATGGACAAGTTTTTCACGTTTCGTGCAATTTGGAACTTAACTTGGTCTATTGGCATCTTTACCTAACGAAACGATGTCCAAAAGCTAAACTAGCAAGTTAAGACTTTGAAGAACACTAAATAGAGTATAACGGTCCATTTTGATGCCTTAGGACTGCTCAATTCTATGCATGGACAAGTTTTTCATGTTTCGTGTCATTTTGAACTTAACTTGGTCTATTGGCTTCTTTACCTAACGAAACGTTGTCCAAAAGATAAACTAGCAAGTTAAGCCTTCTAAGAACAGTAAATAGAGTATAACGGTCCAATTTGATGCCTTAGGAATGCCCAATTCTATGCATAGACAAGTTCTTCACATTTCGTGCAATTGTGAACTTTACTTGGTCTATTGGCTTCTTTACCTAACGAAACGAAGTCCAAAAGCGAAACTCGCAAGTTAAGACTTCTAAGAACACTAAATAGAGTATAACGGTCTATTTTGATGCCTTAGGAATTCTCAATTCTATGCATGGACAAGTTTTTCATGTTTCGTGCCATTTTGAACTTAACTTGGTCTATTCGCTTCTTTAGCTGGCGAAACGTTGTCCAAAAGCTAAACTAGCAAGCTAAGACTTCTAAGAACACTAAATAGAGTATAACGGTCGACTTTGATGCCTTAGGAATGCTCAATTCCATGCATAGACAAGTTTTTCACATTTCGTGCAATTGTAAACTTAACTTGGTCTATTGGCCTCTTTACCTAACGAAACGATTTCCAAAAGATAAACTGGCAAGTTAAGACTTCTAAGAACACTAAAAAGAGTATAACGGTCTATTTTGATGCCTTAGGATTGCTCAATTCTATGCATGGACAAATTTTTCACGTTTCGTGCAATTTTGAACTTAACTTGTTCTATTGGCTTCTTTACTTAACGAAACGTTGTCCAAAAGCTAAACTAGCAAGTTGAGACTTTGAAGAACACTAAATAGAGTATAACGGTCCATTTTGATGCCTTAGGACTGCTCAATTCTATGCATGGACAAGTTTTTCATGTTTCGTGCCATTTTGAACTTAACTTGGTCTATTGGCTTCTTTACCTAACGAAACGTTGTCCAAAAGATAAACTAGCAAGTTGAGACTTCCAAGAACACTAAATAGAGTATAACAGTCTATTTTGATGCCTTAGGATTGCTCAATTCTATGCATGGACAAATTTTTCACGTTTCGTGCAATTTTGAACTTAACTTGTTCTATTGGCATCTTTACCTAACGAAACGATGTCCAAAAGCTAAACTAGCAAGTTAAGACTTTGAAGAACACTAAATAGAGTATAACGGTCCATTTTGATGCCTTAGGACTGCTCAATTCTATGCATGGACAAGTTTTTCATGTTTCGTGCCATTTTGAACTTAACTTGGTCTATTGGCTTCTTTACCTAACGAAACGTTGTCCAAAAGATAAACTAGCAAGTTAAGCCTTCTAAGAACAGTAAATAGAGTATAACGGTCTATTTTGATGCCTTAGGAATTCTCAATTCTATGCATGGACAAGTTTTTCATGTTTCGTGCCATTTTGAACTTAACTTGGTCTATTCGCTTCTTTAGCTGGCTAAACGTTGTCCAAAAGCTAAACTAGCAAGTTAAGACTTCTAAGAACACTAAATAGAGTATAACGGTCGACTTTGATGCCTTAGGAATGCTCAATTCCATGCATAGACAAGTTTTTCACATTTCGTGCAATTGTAAACTTAACTTGGTCTATTGGCCTCTTTACCTAACGAAACGATTTCCAAAAGATAAACTGGCAAGTTAAGACTTCTAAGAACACTAAAAAGAGTATAACGGTCTATTTTGATGCCTTAGGATTGCTCAATTCTATGCATGGACAAATTTTTCACGTTTCGTGCAATTTTGAACTTAACTTGTTCTATTGGCTTCTTTACTTAACGAAACGTTGTCCAAAAGCTAAACTAGCAAGTTGAGACTTCCAAGAACACTAAATAGAGTATAACAGTCTATTTTTATGCCTAAGGAATGCTCAATTCTATGCATGGACAAGTTTTTCACGTTTCGTGCCATTTTGAACTTAACTTGGTCTATTCGCTTCTTTAACTAACGAAACGTTGTCCAAAAGCTAAACTATCAAGTTAAGACTTCTAAATACACTCAGTGGAGTATAACAGTCCTTTTTTATGCCTTAGGAATGCTCAATTCTATGAATAGACAAGTTTTTCACGTTTCGTGCAATTTTGAACTTAACTTGGTCTATTGGCTTCTTTACCTAACGAAACGATGTCCAAAAGCTAAACTAGCAAGTTAAGACTTTGAAGAACACTAAATAGAATATAACGGTCCATTTTGATGTCTTACGAATGCTCAATTCTATGCATGGACAAGTTTTTCACGTTTCGTGCAATTTTGAACTTAACTTGGTCTATTGGCTTCTTTACCTAGCCAAACGTTGTCCAAAAGCTAAACTAGCAAGTTAAGACTTCCAAGAACACTAAAAAGAGTATAACGCTCTATTTTGATGCCTTAGGAATGCTCAATTCTATGCATGGACAAGTATTTCATATTTCGTGCCATTTTTAACTTAACTTGGTCTATTGGCTTCTTCACCTAACGAAACGATGTCCACAACCTAAACGAGAAAGCTAAGACTTCCAAGAACACTAAATAGAGTATAATGGTCCATTTTGATGCCTTATGAATGCTCAATTCTATGCATGGACAAGTTTTTCATGTTCGTGCAATTTTGAACTTAACATGGTCTATTGGCTTCTATACCTAACGAAACGTTGTCCAAAAGCTAAACTAGCAAGTTAAGACTTCTAAGAACACTAAATACAGTATAACGGTCCATTTTGATGCCTTAGGAATGCTCAATTCTATGCATGGACAAGTTTTTCACGTTTCGTGCAATTTTGAACTTAACTTGGTCTATTGGCTTCTTTACCTAACGATACGTTCTCCAAAAGCTAAACTAGCAAGTTAAGACTTCAAAAAACGCTAAATAGAGTATAACGGCCGACTTTGATGCCTTTGGAATGCTCAATTCCATGCATAGACAAGTTTTTCACGTTTCGTGCAATTGTGAACTTAACTTGGTCTATTGGCTTCTTTACCTAACGAAACGATGTCCAAAAGATAAACTAGCAAGTTAAGACTTCTAAGAACACTAAATAGAGTATAACGGTCTATTTTGATGCCTTAGCATTGCTCAATGCTATGCATGGACAAGTTCTTCACGTTTCGTGCAATATTGAACTTAACTTGGTCTATTGGCTTCTTTACCTAACAAAACGTTGTCCAAAAGCTAAACTAGCAAGTGAAGACTTCTAAAAACATTAAATGGAGTATAACGGTCCATTTTGATGCCTTAGGAATGCCCAATTCTATGCATCGACAAGTTTTCACGTTTCGTGTAATTTTAAACTTAACTTGGTCTATTGGCTTCTTTACCTAACGAAGCATTGTCCAAATGCTAAACTGGCAAGTTAAGCCTTCTAAGAACTGTAAATAGAGTATAACTGCCTATTTTGAAGCCT
Organism: Tripterygium wilfordii; assembly: GCF_013401445.1. Taxonomy (NCBI): domain Eukaryota; kingdom Viridiplantae; phylum Streptophyta; class Magnoliopsida; order Celastrales; family Celastraceae; genus Tripterygium; species Tripterygium wilfordii. The sequence continues at coordinate 7,141,494 of NC_052245.1, forward strand.
TAGGAATGCTCAATGCTACGCATGGACAATTTTTTCACGTTTCGTGCAATTTTAAACTTAACTTGTTCTAATGGCTTCTTTACCTAACGAAATGTTGTCCAAAAGCTAAACTAGCAAGTTGAGACTTCCAAGAACACTAAATAGAGTATAACGGTCTATTTTTATGCCTTAGGAATGCTCAATTGTATGCATGGACAAGTTTTTCACGTTTCGTGCCATTTTGAACTTAACTTGGTCTATTGGCTTCTTTAACTAACGAAAAGTTGTCCAAAAGCTAAACTAGCAAGTTAAGACTTCGAAATACACTAAATGGAGAATAACTGTCCATTTTGATGCTTTAGGAATGCTCAATTCTATGAATAGACAAGTTTTTCACGTTTCGTGCAATTTGGAACTTAACTTGGTCTATTGGCTTCTTTACCTAACGAAACGATGTCCAAAAGCTAAACTAGCAAGTTAAGACTTTGAAGAACACTAAATAGAGTATAACGGTCCAATTTGATGCCTTAGGATTGCTCAATTCTATGCATGGACAAGTTTTTCACGTTTCATGCAATTTTGAACTTAACTTGGTCTATTGGATTCTTTACCTAACCAAACGTTGTCCAAAAGCTAAACTAGCAAGTTAAGACTTCCAAGAACACTAAAAAGAGTATAACGCTCTATTTTGATGCCTTAGGAATGCTCAATTCTATGCATGGACAAGTTTTTCATAATTCGTGCCATTTTGAACTTAACTTGGTCTATTGGCTTCTTTACATAACGAAACGATGTCCACAAGCTAAACTAGAAAGTTAAGACTTCCAAGAACACTAAATATAGTATAATGGTCCATTTTGATGCCTTAGGAATGCTCAATTCTATGCATAGACAAGTTTTTCACGTTTCGTATAATTTTGAACTTCACTTGGTCTATTGGCTTCTTTACCTAACGAAACGATGTCCAAAAGCTAAACTAGCAAGTTAAGACTTTGAAGAACACTAAATAGAGTATAACGGTCCAATTTGATGCCTTAGGAATGCTCAATTCTATGCATAGACAAGTTCTTCACATTTCGTGCAATTGTGAACTTTACTTGGTCTATTGGCTTCTTTACCTAACGAAACGAAGTCCAAAAGTGAAACTCGCAGGTTAAGACTTCTAAGACCACTAAATAGAGTATAACGGTTTATTTTGATGCCTTAGGAATGCTCAATTCTATGCATGGACAAGTTTTTCATGTTTCGTGCCATTTTAAACTTAACTTCGTCTATTGGCTTCTTTACCTAGCGAAACGTTGTCCAAAAGCTAAACTAGCAAGTTAAGACTTCTAAGAACACTAAATATAGTATAATGCTCTATTTTGATGCCTTAGGAATGCTCAATTCTATGCATGGACAAGTTTTTCATGTTTCGTGCCATTTTGAACTTAACTTGGTCTATTAGCTTCTTTACCTAACGAAACGTTGTCCAAAAGCTAAACTAGCAAGTTAACACTTCTAAGAACACTAAATAGAGTATAACGGTCCATTTTGATGTCTTACAAATGCTCAATTCTATGCATGGACAAGTTTTTCACGTTTCGTGCAATTTTGAACTTAACTTGGTCTATTGGCTTCTTTACCTAACCAAACGTTGTCCAAAAGCTAAACTAGCAAGTTAAGACTTCCAAGAACACTAAATAGAGTATAACGGTCTATTTTTATGTCTTAGGAATGCTCAAATCTATGCATGGACAAGTTTCTCATGTCTCGTGCCGTTTTGAACTTAACTTGGTCTGTTGGCTTCTTTACCTAACGAGACGTAGTCCGAAAGCTGAAATAGCAAGTTAAGACTTCTAAGAACACTAAATTGAGTATAACGGTTGACTTTGATGCGTTAGGATTGTTCAATTCTATGCATGGACAAGTTTTTCACGTTTCGTGCAATTTTGAAATTAACTTGGTCTGTTGGCTTCTTTACCTAACGAAACGTTGTCCAAAAGCTAAACTAGCAAGTTAAGAATTCTAAGAACACTAAATAGAGTATAACGGTCCATTTAAATGCCTTAGGAATGCTCAATTCTATGCATGGACAAATTTTTCACGTTTCCTGCAATTTTGAATTTAACTTGGTCTATTGCCTTCTTTACCTAACGAAACGTTGTCCAAAAGATAAACTAGCAAGTTAAGACTTCTAAGAACACTAAATAGAGTATAACGGTCCAATTTGATGCCTTGGGAATGCTTAATTCTATGCATAGAGAAGTTTTTCACATTTCACGCAATTGTGAACTTTACTTGGTCTATTGGCTTCTTTACCTAACGAAATGAAGTCCAAAAGCGAAACTCGCAAGTTAACACTTCTAAGAACACTAAATAGAGTATAACGGTCGACTTTGATGCCTTAGGAATGCTCAATTCCATGCATAGACAACTTTTTCACATTTCGTGCAATTGTGAACTTAACTTGTTTTATTGGCTTCTTTACCTAACGAAAAGATGTCCAAAAGATAAACTAGCTAGTTAAGACTTTGAAGAACACTAAATAGAGTATAACGGTCCATTTTGATGCCTTAGGAACGCTCAATTCTATGCATAGACAAGTATTTCACGTTTCGTGCAATTTTGAACTTAACTTAGTCTATTGGCTTCTTTACGTAACGAAACGATGTCCAAAAGCTAAACTAGTAATTTAAGACTTCTAAGAACACTAAATAGAGTATAACGTCTATTTTGATGCCTTATGAATGCTCAATTCTATGCATAGACAAATTTTTCACGTTTCGTGCAATTTTGAATTTAACTTGGTCTATTGGCTTCTTTACCTAACGAAACGATGTCCACAAGCTAAACTAGAAATTTAAGACTTCCAAGAACACTAAATATAGTATAATGGTCCATTTTGATGCCTTAGTAATGCTCAATTCTATGCATGGACAAGTTTTTCATGTTTCGTGCAATTTTGAACTTAATTTGGTCTATTGGCTTCTTTACCTAACGAAACGTTGTCCAAAAGCTAAACTAGCAAGTTAAGACATCTAAGAACACTAAATACAGTATAACGGTCCATTTTGATGCCTTAGGAATGCTCAATTCTATGCATAGACAAGTTTTTCACGTTTCGTATAATTTTGAACTTAACTTGGTCTATTGGCTTCTTTACCTAACGAAACGATGTCCAAAAGCTAAAGTGGCAAGTTAAGACTTTGAAGAACACAAAATAGACTATAACGGTCCAATTTGATGCCTTTGTACTGGTCAATTCTATGCATAGACAAGTTCTTCACATTTCGTGCAATTGTGAACTTTACTTGGTCTATTGGCTTCTTTACCTAACGAAACGAAGTCCAAAAGTGAAACTCACAAGTTAAGACTTCTGAGAACACTAAATAGAGTATAACGGTTTATTTTGATGCCTTAGGAATGCTCAATTCTATGCATGGACAAGTTTTTCATGTTTCGTGCCATTTTGAACTTAACTTGGTCCATTGGCTTCTTTACCTAACGAAACGATGTCCACAAGCTAAACTAGAAAGTTAAGACTTCCAAGAACACTAAATATAGTATAATGGTCCATTTTGATGCCTTAGGAATGCTCAATTCTATGCATGGACAAGTTTTTCATGTTTCGTGCAATTTTGAACTTTATTTGGTCTATTGGCTTCTTTACCTAACGAAACGTTGTCCAAAAGCTAAACTAGCAAGTTAAGACATCTAAGAACACTAAATACAGTATAACGGTCCATTTTGATGCCTTAGGAATGCTCAATTCTATGCATAGACAAGTTTTTCACGTTTCGTATAATTTTGAACTTAACTTGGTCTATTGGCTTTTTTACCTAACGAAACGATGTTCAAAAGCTAAACTGGCAAGTTAAGACTTTGAAGAACACTAAATAGACTATAACGGTCCAATTTGATGCCTTAGTAATGGTCAAATCTATGCATAGACAAGTTCTTCACATTTCGTGCAATTGTGAACTTAACTTGGTCTATTGGCTTCTTTACCTAACGAAACGATGTCCAAAAGATAAACTAGCAAGTTAAGACTTCTAAGAACACTAAATAGAGTATAACGGTCTATTTTGATGCCTTAGCATTGCTCAATGCTATGCATGGACAAGTTCTTCACGTTTCGTGCAATATTGAACTTAACTTGGTCTATTGGCTTCTTTACCTAACAAAACGTTGTCCAAAAGCTAAACTAGCAAGTGAAGACTTCTAAAAACATTAAATGGAGTATAACGGTCCATTTTGATGCCTTAGAAATGCCCAATTCTATGCATCGACAAGTTTTCACGTTTCGTGTAATTTTAAACTTAACTTGGTCTATTGGCTTCTTTACCTAACGAAGCATTGTCCAAATGCTAAACTGGCAAGTTAAGCCTTCTAAGAACTGTAAATAGAGTATAACTGCCTATTTTGAAGCCTTAGGAATGCTCAATGCTACGCATGGACAATTTTTTCACATTTCGTGCAATTTTAAACTTAACTTGTTCTAATGGCTTCTTTACCTAACGAAATGTTGTCCAAAAGCTAAACTAGCAAGTTGAGACTTCCAAGAACACTAAATAGAGTATAACGGTCTATTTTTATGCCTTAGGAATGCTCAATTGTATGCATGGACAAGTTTTTCACGTTTCGTGCCATTTTGAACTTAACTTGGTCTATTGGCTTCTTTAACTAACGAAAAGTTGTCCAAAAGCTAAACTAGCAAGTTAAGACTTCGAAATACACTAAATGGAGAATAACTGTCCATTTTGATGCTTTAGGAATGCTCAATTCTATGAATAGACAAGTTTTTCACGTTTCGTGCAATTTGGAACTTAACTTGGTCTATTGGCTTCTTTACCTAACGAAACGATGTCCAAAAGCTAAACTAGCAAGTTAAGACTTTGAAGAACACTAAATAGAGTATAACGGTCCAATTTGATGCCTTAGGATTGCTCAATTCTATGCATGGACAAGTTTTTCACGTTTCATGCAATTTTGAACTTAACTTGGTCTATTGGATTCTTTACCTAACCAAACGTTGTCCAAAAGCTAAACTAGCAAGTTAAGACTTCCAAGAACACTAAAAAGAGTATAACGCTCTATTTTGATGCCTTAGGAATGCTCAATTCTATGCATGGACAAGTTTTTCATAATTCGTGCCATTTTGAACTTAACTTGGTCTATTGGCTTCTTTACATAACGAAACGATGTCCACAAGCTAAACTAGAAAGTTAAGACTTCCAAGAACACTAAATATAGTATAATGGTCCATTTTGATGCCTTAGGAATGCTCAATTCTATGCATGGACAAGTTTTTCATGTTCGTGCAATTTTCAACATAACTTGGTCTATTGGCTTCTTTACCTAGCGAAACGTTGTCCAAAAGCTAAACTAGCAAGTTAAGACTTCTAAGAACACTAAATACGGTATAACGGTCCATTTTGATGCCTTAGGAATGCTCAATTCTATGCATAGACAAGTTTTTCACGTTTCGTATAATTTTGAACTTCACTTGGTCTATTGGCTTCTTTACCTAACGAAACGATGTCCAAAAGCTAAACTAGCAAGTTAAGACTTTGAAGAACACTAAATAGAGTATAACGGTCCAATTTGATGCCTTAGGAATGCTCAATTCTATGCATTGACAAGTTCTTCACATTTCGTGCAATTGTGAACTTTACTTGGTCTATTGGCTTCTTTACCTAACGAAACGAAGTCCAAAAGTGAAACTCGCAGGTTAAGACTTCTAAGACCACTAAATAGAGTATAACGGTTTATTTTGATGCCTTAGGAATGCTCAATTCTATGCATGGACAAGTTTTTCATGTTTCGTGCCATTTTAAACTTAACTTGGTCTATTGGCTTCTTTACCTAGCGAAACGTTGTCCAAAAGCTAAACTAGCAAGTTAAGACTTCTAAGAACACTAAATAGAGTATAATGCTCTATTTTGATGCCTTAGGAATGCTCAATTCTATGCATGGACAAGTTTTTCATGTTTCGTGCCATTTTGAACTTAACTTGGTCTATTAGCTTCTTTACCTAACGAAACGTTGTCCAAAAGCTAAACTAGCAAGTTAACACTTCTAAGAACACTAAATAGAGTATAACGGTCCATTTTGATGTCTTACGAATGCTCAATTCTATGCATGGATAAGTTTTTCACGTTTCGTGCAATTTTGAACTTAACTTGGTCTATTGGCTTCTTTACCTAACCAAACGTTGTCCAAAAGCTAAACTAGCAAGTTAAGACTTCCAAGAACACTAAATAGAGTATAACGGTCTATTTTTATGTCTTAGGAATGCTCAAATCTATGCATGGACAAGCTTCTCATGTCTCGTGCCGTTTTGAACTTAACTTGGTCTGTTGGCTTCTTTACCTAACGAGACGTAGTCCGAAAGCTGAAATAGCAAGTTAAGACTTCTAAGAACACTAAATTGAGTATAACGGTTGACTTTGATGCGTTAGGATTGTTCAATTCTATGCATGGACAAGTTTTTCACGTTTCGTGCAATTTTGAAATTAACTTGGTCTGTTGGCTTCTTTACCTAACGAAACGTTGTCCAAAAGCTAAACTAGCAAGTTAAGAATTCTAAGAACACTAAATAGAGTATAACGGTCCATTTAAATGCCTTAGGAATGCTCAATTCTATGCATGGAAAAATTTTTCACGTTTCCTGCAATTTTGAATTTAACTTGGTCTATTGCCTTCTTTACCTAACGAAACGTTGTCCAAAAGATAAACTAGCAAGTTAAGACTTCTAAGAACACTAAATAGAGTATAACGGTCCAATTTGATGCCTTGGGAATGCTTAATTCTATGCATAGAGAAGTTTTTCACATTTCACGCAATTGTGAACTTTACTTGGTCTATTGGCTTCTTTACCTAACGAAATGAAGTCCAAAAGCGAAACTCGCAAGTTAACACTTCGAAGAACACTAAATAGAGTATAACGGTCGACTTTGATGCCTTAGGAATGCTCAATTCCATGCGTAGACAACTTTTTCACATTTCGTGCAATTGTGAACTTAACTTGTTCTATTGGCTTCTTTACCTAACGAAAAGATGTCCAAAAGATAAACTAGCTAGTTAAGACTTTGAAGAACACTAAATAGAGTATAACGGTCCATTTTGATGCCTTAGGAACGCTCAATTCTATGCAAAGACAAGTTTTTCACGTTTCGTGCAATTTTGAACTTCACTTAGTCTATTGGCTTCTTTACGTAACGAAACGATGTCCAAAAGCTAAACTAGTAATTCAAGACTTCTAAGAACACTAAATAGAGTATAACGTCTATTTTGATGCCTTATGAATGCTCAATTCTATGCATAGACAAATTTTTCACGTTTCGTGCAATTTTGAATTTAACTTGGTCTATTGGCTTCTTTACCTAACGAAACGATGTCCACAAGCTAAACTAGAAATTTAAGACTTCCAAGAACACTAAATATAGTATAATGGTCCATTTTGATGCCTTAGTAATGCTCAATTCTATGCATGGACAAGTTTTTCATGTTTCGTGCAATTTTGAACTTAATTTGGTCTATTGGCTTCTTTACCTAACGAAACGTTGTCCAAAAGCTAAACTAGCAAGTTAAGACATCTAAGAACACTAAATACAGTATAACGGTCCATTTTGATGCCTTAGGAATGCTCAATTCTATGCATAGACAAGTTTTTCACGTTTCGTATAATTTTGAACTTAACTTGGTCTATTGGCTTCTTTACCTAACGAAACGATGTCCAAAAGCTAAAGTGGCAAGTTAAGACTTTGAAGAACACAAAATAGACTATAACGGTCCAATTTGATGCCTTTGTACTGGTCAATTCTATGCATAGACAAGTTCTTCACATTTCGTGCAATTGTGAACTTTACTTGGTCTATTGGCTTCTTTACCTAACGAAACGAAGTCCAAAAGTGAAACTCACAAGTTAAGACTTCTGAGAACACTAAATAGAGTATAACGGTTTATTTTGATGCCTTAGGAATGCTCAATTCTATGCATGGACAAGTTTTTCATGTTTCGTGCCATTTTGAACTTAACTTGGTCTATTGGCTTCTTTACCTAACGAAACGATGTCCACAAGCTAAACTAGAAAGTTAAGACTTCCAAGAACACTAAATATAGTATAATGGTCCATTTTGATGCCTTAGGAATGCTCAATTCTATGCATGGACAAGTTTTTCATGTTTCGAGCAATTTTGAACTTAATTTGGTCTATTGGCTTCTTTACCTAACGAAACGTTGTCCAAAAGCTAAACTAGCAAGTTAAGACATCTAAGAACACTAAATACAGTATAATGGTCCATTTTGATGCCTTAGGAATCCTCAATTCTATGCATAGACAAGTTTTTCACGTTTCGTATAATTTTGAACTTAACTTGGTCTATTGGCTTTTTTACCTAACGAAACGATGTTCAAAAGCTAAACTGGCAAGTTAAGACTTTGAAGAACACTAAATAGACTATAACGGTCCAATTTGATGCCTTAGTAATGGTCAAATCTATGCATAGACAAGTTCTTCACATTTCGTGCAATTGTGAACTTTACTTGGTCTATTGGCTTCTTTACCTAACGAAACGAAGTCCAAAAGTTAAACTCACAAGTTAAGACTTCTGAGAACACTAAATAGAGTATAACGGTTTATTTTGATGCCTTAGGAATGCTCAATTCTATGCATGGACAAGTTTTTCATGTTTCGTGCCATTTTGAACTTAACTTGGTCTATTGGCTTCTTTACCTAACGAAACGATGTCCACAAGCTAAACTAGAAAGTTAAGACTTCCAAGAACACTAAATATAGTATAATGGTCCATTTTGATGCCTTAGGAATGCTCAATTCTATGCATGGACAAGTTTTTCATGTTTCGAGCAATTTTGAACTTAATTTGGTCTATTGGCTTCTTTACCTAACGAAACGTTGTCCAAAAGCTAAACTAGCAAGTTAAGACATCTAAGAACACTAAATACAGTATAACGGTCCATTTTGATGCCTTAGGAATGCTCAATTCTATGCGTAGACAAGTTTTTCACGTTTCGTATAATTTTGAACTTAACTTGGTCTATTGGCTTTTTTACCTAACGAAACGATGTTCAAAAGCTAAACTGGCAAGTTAAGACTTTGAAGAACACTAAATAGACTATAACGGTCCAATTTGATGCCTTAGTAATGGTCAAATCTATGCATAGACAAGTTCTTCACATTTCGTGCAATTGTGAACTTTACTTGGTCTATTGGCTTCTTTACCTAACGAAACGAAGTCCAAAAGTTAAACTCACAAGTTAAGACTTCTGAGAACACTAAATAGAGTATAACGGTTTATTTTGATGCCTTAGGAATGCTCAATTCTATGCATGGACAAGTTTTTCATGTTTCGTGCCATTTTGAACTTAACTTGGTCTATTGGCTTCTTTACCTAACGAAACGATGTCCACAAGCTAAAATAGAAAGTTAGGACTTCCAAGAACACTAAATATAGTATAACGCTCTATTTTGATGCCTTAGGAATGCTCAATTCTATGCATGGACAAGTTTTTCATAATTCGTGCCATTTTGAACTTAACTTGGTCTATTGGCTTCTTTACATAACGAAACGATGTCCACAAGCTAAACTAGAAAGTTAAGACTTCCAAGAACACTAAATATAGTATAATGGTCCATTTTGATGCCTTAGGAATGCTCAATTCTATGCATGGACAAGTTTTTCATGTTCGTGCAATTTTGAACATAACTTGGTCTATTGGCTTCTTTACCTAGCGAAACGTTGTCCAAAAGCTAAACTAGCAAGTTAAGACTTCCAAGAACACTAAATACGGTATAACGGTCCATTTTGATGCCTTAGGAATGCTCAATTCTATGCATAGACAAGTTTTTCACGTTTCGTATAATTTTGAACTTCACTTGGTCTATTGGCTTCTTTACCTAACGAAACGATGTCCAAAAGCTAAACTAGCAAGTTAAGACTTTGAAGAACACTAAATAGAGTATAACGGTCCAATTTGATGCCTTAGGAATGCTCAATTCTATGCATAGACAAGTTCTTCACATTTCGTGCAATTGTGAATTTTACTTGGTCTATTGGCTTCTTTGCCTAACGAAACGAAGTCCAAAAGTGAAACTCGCAGGTTAAGACTTCTAAGACCACTAAATAGAGTATAACGGTTTATTTTGATGCCTTAGGAATGCTCAATTCTATGCATGGACAAGTTTTTCATGTTTCGTGCCATTTTAAACTTAACTTGGTCTATTGGCTTCTTTACCTAGCGAAACGTTGTCCAAAAGCTAAACTAGCAAGTTAAGACTTCTAAGAACACTAAATAGAGTATAATGCTCTATTTTGATGCCTTAGGAATGCTCAATTCTATGCATGGACAAGTTTTTCATGTTTCGTGCCATTTTGAACTTAACTTGGTCTATTAGCTTCTTTACCTAACGAAACGTTGTCCAAAAGCTAAACTAGCAAGTTAACACTTCTAAGAACACTAAATAGAGTATAACGGTCCATTTTGATGTCTTACGAATGCTCAATTCTATGCATGGACAAGTTTTTCACGTTTCGTGCAATTTTGAACTTAACTTGGTCTATTGGCTTCTTTACCTAACCAAACGTTGTCCAAAAGCTAAACTAGCAAGTTAAGACTTCCAAGAACACTAAATAGAGTATAACGGTCTATTTTTATGTCTTAGGAATGCTCAAATCTATGCATGGACAAGTTTCTCATGTCTCGTGCCGTTTTGAACTTAACTTGGTCTGTTGGCTTCTTTACCTAACGAGACGTAGTCCGAAAGCTGAAATAGCAAGTTAAGACTTCTAAGAACACTAAATTGAGTATAACGGTTGACTTTGATGCGTTAGGATTGTTCAATTCTATGCATGGACAAGTTTTTCACGTTTCGTGCAATTTTGAAATTAACTTGGTCTGTTGGCTTCTTTACCTAACGAAACGTTGTCCAAAAGCTAAACTACCAAGTTAAGAATTCTAAGAACACTAAATAGAGTATAACGGTCCATTTAAATGCCTTAGGAATGCTCAATTCTATGCATGGACAAATTTTTCACGTTTCCTGCAATTTTGAATTTAACTTGGTCTATTGCCTTCTTTACCTAACGAAACGTTGTCCAAAAGATAAACTAGCAAGTTAAGACTTCTAAGAACACTAAATAGAGTATAACGGTCCAATTTGATGCCTTGGGAATGCTTAATTCTATGCATAGAGAAGTTTTTCACATTTCACGCAATTGTGAACTTTACTTGGTCTATTGGCTTCTTTACCTAACGAAATGAAGTCCAACAGCGAAACTCGCAAGTTAACACTTCTAAGAACACTAAATAGAGTATAACGGTCGACTTTGATGCCTTAGGAATGCTCAATTCCATGCATAGACAACTTTTTCACATTTCGTGCAATTGTGAACTTAACTTGTTCTATTGGCTTCTTTACCTAACGAAAAGATGTCCAAAAGATAAACTAGCTAGTTAAGACTTTGAAGAACACTAAATAGAGTATAACGGTCCATTTTGATGCCTTAGGAACGCTCAATTCTATGCATAGACAAGTTTTTCACGTTTCGTGCAATTTTGAACTTAACTTAGTCTATTGGCTTCTTTACCTAACGAAACGATGTCCAAAAGCTAAACTAGTAATTTAAGACTTCTAAGAACACTAAATAGAGTATAACGTCTATTTTGATGCCTTATGAATGCTCAATTCTATGCATAGACAAATTTTTCACGTTTCGTGCAATTTTGAATTTAACTTGGTCTATTGGCTTCTTTACCTAACGAAACGATGTCCACAAGCTAAACTAGAAATTTAAGACTTCCAAGAACACTAAATATAGTATAATGGTCCATTTTGATGCCTTAGTAATGCTCAATTCTATGCATGGACAAGTTTTTCATGTTTCGTGCAATTTTGAACTTAATTTGGTCTATTGGCTTCTTTACCTAACGAAACGTTGTCCAAAAGCTAAACTAGCAAGTTAAGACATCTAAGAACACTAAATACAGTATAACGGTCCATTTTGATGCCTTAGGAATGCTCAATTCTATGCATAGACAAGTTTTTCACGTTTCGTATAATTTTGAACTTAACTTGGTCTATTGGCTTCTTTACCTAACGAAACGATGTCCAAAAGCTAAACTGGCAAATTAAGACTTTGAAGAACACTAAATAGACTATAACGGTCCAATTTGATGCCTTTGTACTGGTCAATTCTATGCATAGACAAGTTCTTCACATTTCGTGCAATTGTGAACTTTACTTGGTCTATTGGCTTCTTTACCTAACGAAACGAAGTCCAAAAGTGAAACTCACAAGTTAAGACTTCTGAGAACACTAAATAGAGTATAACGGTTTATTTTGATGCCTTAGGAATGCTCAATTCTATGCATGGACAAGTTTTTCATGTTTCGTGCCATTTTGAACTTAACTTGGTCTATTGGCTTCTTTACCTAACGAAACGATGTCCACAAGCTAAACTAGAAAGTTAAGACTTCCAAGAACACTAAATATAGTATAATGGTCCATTTTGATGCCTTAGGAATGCTCAATTCTATGCATGGACAAGTTTTTCATGTTTCGTGCAATTTTGAACTTAATTTGGTCTATTGGCTTCTTTACCTAACGAAACGTTGTCCAAAAGCTAAACTAGCAAGTTAAGACATCTAAGAACACTAAATACAGTATAACGGTCCATTTTGATGCCTTAGGAATGCTCAATTCTAGGCATAGACAAGTTTTTCACGTTTCGTATAATTTTGAACTTAACTTGGTCTATTGGCTTCTTTACCTAACGAAACGATGTTCAAAAGCTAAACTGGCAAGTTAAGACTTTGAAGAACACTAAATAGACTATAACGGTCCAATTTGATGCCTTAGTAATGGTCAAATCTATGCATAGACAAGTTCTTCACATTTCGTGCAATTGTGAACTTTACTTGGTCTATTGGCTTCTTTACCTAACGAAACGAAGTCCAAAAGTGAAACTCACAAGTTAAGACTTCTGAGAACACTAAATAGAGTATAACGGTTTATTTTGATGCCTTAGGAATGCTCAATTCTATGCATGGACAAGTTTTTCATGTTTCGTGCCATTTTGAACTTAACTTGGTCTATTGGCTTCTTTACCTAACGAAACGATGTCCACAAGCTAAAATAGAAAGTTAGGACTTCCAAGAACACTAAATATAGTATAATGGTCCATTTTGATGCCTTAGGAATGCTCAATTCTATGCATGGACAAGTTTTTCATGTTTCGTGCAATTTTGAACTTAATTTGGTCTATTGGCTTCTTTACCTAACGAAACGTTGTCCAAAAGCTAAACTAGCAAGTTAAGACATCTAAGAACACTAAATACAGTATAACGGTCCATTTTGATGCCTTAGGAATGCTCAATTCTATGCATAGACAAGTTTTTCACGTTTCGTTTAATTTTGAACTTAACTTGGTCTATTGGCTTCTTTACCTAACGAAACGATGTCCAAAAGCTAAACTGGCAAATTAAGACTTTGAAGAACACTAAATAGACTATAACGGTCCAATTTGATGCCTTTGTACTGGTCAATTCTATGCATAGACAGGTTCTTCACATTTCGTGCAATTGTGAACTTTACTTGGTCTATTGGCTTCTTTACCTAACGAAACGAAGTCCAAAAGTGAAACTCACAAGTTAAGACTTCTGAGAACACTAAATAGAGTATAACGGTTTATTTTGATGCCTTAGGAATGCTCAATTCTATGCATGGACAAGTTTTTCATGTTTCGTGCCATTTTGAACTTAACTTGTTCTATTGGCTTCTTTACCTAACGAAACGATGTCCACAAGCTAAACTAGAAAGTTAAGACTTCCAAGAACACTAAATATAGTATAATGGTCCATTTTGATGCCTTAGGAATGCTCAATTCTATGCATGGACAAGTTTTTCATGTTTCGTGCAATTTTGAACTTAATTTGGTCTATTGGCTTCTTTACCTAACGAAACGTTGTCCAAAAGCTAAACTAGCAAGTTAAGACATCTAAGAACACTAAATACAGTATAACGGTCCATTTTGATGCCTTAGGAATGCTCAATTCTAGGCATAGACAAGTTTTTCACGTTTCGTATAATTTTGAACTTAACTTGGTCTATTGGCTTCTTTACCTAACGAAACGATGTTCAAAAGCTAAACTGGCAAGTTAAGACTTTGAAGAACACTAAATAGACTATAACGGTCCAATTTGATGCCTTAGTAATGGTCAAATCTATGCATAGACAAGTTCTTCACATTTCGTGCAATTGTGAACTTTACTTGGTCTATTGGCTTCTTTACCTAACGAAACGAAGTCCAAAAGTGAAACTCACAAGTTAAGACTTCTGAGAACACTAAATAGAGTATAACGGTTTATTTTGATGCCTTAGGAATGCTCAATTCTATGCATGGACAAGTTTTTCATGTTTCGTGCCATTTTGAACTTAACTTGGTCTATTGGCTTCTTTACCTAACGAAACGATGTCCACAAGCTAAAATAGAAAGTTAGGACTTCCAAGAACACTAAATATAGTATAATGGTCCATTTTGATGCCTTAGGAATGCTCAATTCTATGCATGGACAAGTTTTTCATGTTTCGTGCAATTTTGAACTTAACTTGGTCCATTGCCTTCTTTACCTAACCAAACGTTGTCCAAAAGCTAAACTAGCAAGTTAAGACTTCCAAGAACACTAAAAAGAGTATAACGCTCTATTTTGATGCCTTAGGAATGCTCAATTCTATGCATGGACAAGTTTTTCATGTTTCGTGCCATTTTGAACTTAACTTGGCCTATTGGCTTCTTTAGCTAACGAAACGTTGTCCAAAAGCTAAACTAGCAAGTTAAGACTTCTAAGAACACTAAATAGAGTATAACGGTCCATTTTGATGCCTTAGGAACGCTCAATTCTATGCATAGACAAGTTTTTCACGTTTCGTGCAATTTTTAACTTAACTTGGTCTACTGACTTCTTTACCTAACGAAACGATGTCCAAAAGCTAAACTAGCAAGTTAAGACTTTGAAGAACACTAAATAGAGTATAACGGTCCATTTTGATGCCTTAGGAATGCTCAATTCTATGCATGGAAGAGTTTTTCACGTTTTGTGCAATTTTGAACTTAACCTGGTCTATTGGCTTCTTTACCTAACCAAACATTGTACAAAAGCTAAACTAGCAATTTGATGCCTTTGTACTGGTCAATTCTATGCATAGACAGGTTCTTCACATTTCGTGCAATTGTGAACTTTACTTGGTCTATTGGCTTCTTTACCTAACAAAACGAAGTCCAAAAGTGAAACTCACAAGTTAAGACTTCTGAGAACACTAAATAGAGTATAACGGTTTATTTTGATGCCTTAGGAATGCTCAATTCTATGCATGGACAAGTTTTTCATGTTTCGTGCCATTTTGAACTTAACTTGGTCTATTGGCTTCTTTACCTAACGAAACGATGTCCACAAGCTAAACTAGAAAGTTAAGACTTCCAAGAACACTAAATATAGTATAATGGTCTTTTTTGATGTGTTAGGAACGCTCAATTCTATGCATGGACAAGTTTTTCATGTTTCGTGCAATTTTGAACTTAACTTGGTCTATTGGCTTCTTTACCAAACGAAACGTTGTCCAAAAGCTAAACTAGCAAGTTAAGACTTCTAAGAACACTAAATACAGTATAACGGTCCATTTTGATGCCTTAGGAATGCTCAATTCTATGCGTAGACAAGTTTTTCACGTTTTGTATAATTTTGAACTTAACTTGGTCTATTGGCTTCTTTACCTAACGAAACGATGTCCAAAAGCTAAACTTGCAAGTTAAGACTTTGAAGAACACAACATAGAGTATAACGTCCAATTTGATGCCTTAAGAATGGCCAATTCTATGCATAGACAAGTTCTTCACATTTCGTGCAATTGTGAACTTTACTTGGTCTATTGGCTTCTTTACCTAACGAAACGAAGTCCAAAAGTGAAACTCGCAAGTTAAGACTTCTAAGAACACTAAATAGAGTATAACGGTTTATTTTGATGCCTTAGGAATGCTCAATTCTATGCATGGACAAGTTTTTCATGTTTCGTGCCATTTTGAACTTAACTTGGTCTATTGGCTTCTTCACCTAGCGAAACGTTGTCCAAAAGCTAAACTAGCAAGTGAAGACTTCTAAGAACACTAAATAGAGTATAACGCTCTATTTTGATGCCTTAGGAATGCTCAATTCTATGCATGGACAAGTTTTTCATGTTTCGTGCCATTTTGAACTTAACTTGGTCTATTAGCTTCTTCACCTAACGAAACGATGTCCAAAAGCTAAACTAGCAAGTTAAGACTTTGAAGAACACTAAATAGAGTATAACGGTCCATTTTGATGCCTTAGGAATGCCTAATTCTATGCATAGAAAAGTTTTTCACGTTTCGTACAATTTTGAACTTAACTTGGTCTACTGGCTTCTTTACATAACGAAATATTATGCAAAAGCTAAACTGGCAAGTTAAGACTTCTAAGAACAATAAATAGAGTATAACGGTCTATTTTGAAGCCTTAGGAATGCTCAATGCTATGCATGGACAATTTTTTCACGTTTCGTGCAATTTTGAACTTAACTTGGTCTATTGGTTTCTTAACCTAACAAAACGTTGTCCAAAAGCTAAACTAGCAAGTTAAGACATCCAAGAACACTAAATAGAGTATAACGGTCTATTTTTATGCCTTAGGAATGCTCAATTCTATGCATGGACAAGTTTTTCATGTTTCGTGCCATTTTGAACTTAACTTGGTCTATTGGTTTCTGTACCTAACGAAACGATGTCCACATGGTAAACTAGAAAGTTAAGACTTCCAAGAACACTAAATAGAGTATAATGGTCCATTTTGATGCCTTAGGAATGCTCAATTCTATGCATGGACAAGTTTTTCATGTTTCGTGCAATTTTGAACTTAACTTGGTCTATTGGCTTCTTTACCAAATGAAACGTTGTCCAAAAGCTAGACTGGCAAGTTAATAATTCTAAGAACACCAAATACAGTATAACGGTCCATTTTGATGCCTTAGGAATGCTCAATTCTATGCATAGACAAGTTTTTCACATTTCGTGCAATTGTGAACTTTACTTGGTCTATTGGCTTCTTTACCTAACGAAACGAAGTCCAAAAGTGAAACTCACAAGTTAAGACTTCTAAGAACACTAAATAGAGTATAACGGTTTAT
The DNA here is from genome assembly GCF_013401445.1 of Tripterygium wilfordii. Taxonomy (NCBI): domain Eukaryota; kingdom Viridiplantae; phylum Streptophyta; class Magnoliopsida; order Celastrales; family Celastraceae; genus Tripterygium; species Tripterygium wilfordii. The sequence continues at coordinate 7,158,673 of NC_052245.1, forward strand.
TTTGATGCCTTAGGAATGCTCAATTCTATGCACGGACAAGTTTTTCATGTTTCGTGCCATTTTGAACTTAACTTGGTCTATTGGCTTCTTTACCTAGCGAAACGTTGTCCAAAAGCTAAACTAGTAAGTTAAGACTTCTAAGAACACTAAATAGAGTATAACGCTCTATTTTGATGCCTTAGGAATGCTCAATTCTATGCATGGACAAGTTTTTCATGTTTCATGCCATTTTGAACTTAACTTGGTCTATTAGATTCTTTACCTAACGAAACGTTGTCCAAAAGCTAAACTAGCAAGTTAAGACTTCTAAAAACACTAAATAGAGTATAACGGTCCATTTTGATGCCTTAGGAATGCTCAATTCTATGCATGGACAAGTTTTTCACGTTTCGTGCAATTTTGAACTTAACTTGGTCTATTGGCTTCTTTACCTAACCAAACGTTGTACAAAAGCTAAACTAGCAAGTTAAGACTTCTAAAAACACTAAATGGAGTATAACGGTCCGTTTTGATGCCTTAGGAATGCTCAATTCTATGAATAGAGAAGTCTTTCACGTTTCGTGTAATTTTGAACTTAACTTGGTCTATTGGCTTCTTTGCCTAACGAAACGATGTCCAAAAGCTAAACTAGCAAGTTAAGACTTTGAAGAACACTAAATAGAGTATAACAGTCCATTTTGATGCCTTAGGAATGCCCAATTCTATGCATAGAAAAGTATTTCACGTTTTGTACAATTTTGAACTTAACTTGGTCTACTGGCTTCTTCACCTAACGAAACATTGTCCAAAAGCTAAACTGGCAAGTTAATGCTTCTAAGAACAATAAATAGAGTATAACGGTCTATTTGGAAGCCCTAGGAATGCTCAATGCTATGCATGGACAATTTTTTCACGTTTCATGCAATTTTGAACTTAACTTGGTCTATTGGTTTTTTAACCTAACGAAACGTTGTCGAAAAGCTAAACTAGCAAGTTAAGACTTCCAAGAACACTAAATAGAGTATAACGGTCTATTTTTATGCCTTAGGAATGCTCAAATCTATGCATGGGCAAGTTTCTCATGTCTCGTGCCGTTTTGAACTTAACTTGTTCTGTTGGCTTCTTTACCTAACGAAACGTAGTCCGAAAGCTGAACTAGCAAGTTAAGACTTCTAAGAACACTAAATTGAGTAGACCGGTCGACTTTGATGCCTTAGGATTGTTCAATTCTATGCATGGACAAGTTTTTCACGTTTCGTGCAATTTTGAACTTAACTTGGTCTATTGGCTTCTTTACCAAACGAAACGTTGTCCAAAAGCTAAACTAGCAAGTTAAGACTTCTAAGAACACTAAATAGAGTATAACGGTCCATTTAAATGCCGTAGGAATGCTTAATTCTATGCATGGACAAATTTTTCACGTTTCGTGCAATTTTGAATTTAACTTGGTCTATTGGCTTCTTTACCTAACGAAACGTTGTCCAAAAGATAAACTAGCAAGCTAAGACTTCTAAGAACACTAAATAGAGTATAACGGTCGAGTTTGATGCCCTAGGAATGCTCAATTCCATGCATAGACAACTTTTTCACATTTCGTGCAATTGTGAACTTGACTTGGTCTATTGGCTTCTTTACCTAACGAAAAGATGTCCAAAAGATAAACTAGCTAGTTAAGACTTTGAAGAACACTAAATAGAGTATGACGGTCCATTTTGATGCCTTAGGAACGCTCAATTCTATGCATAGACAAGTTTTTCACGTTTCGTGCAATTTTGAACTTAACTTGGTCTATTGGCTTCTTTACCTAACGAAACGATGTCCAAAAGCTAAACTAGTAAGTTAATACTTCTAAGAACACTAAATAGAGTATAACGGTCTATTTTGATGCCTTAGGAATGCTCAATTCTATGCATGGACAAGTTTTTAATGTTTCGTGCCATTTTAAACTTAACTTGGTCTATTGGCTTCTTTACCTAACGAAACGATGTCCAAAAGCTAAACTAGCAAGTTAAGACTTCTAAGAACAGTAAGTAGAGTATAACGGTCTATTTTGATGTCGTAGGAATGCTCAATTCTATGCATGGACAAATTTTTCACTTTTCATGCAATTTTGAATTTAACTTGGTCTGTTGGCTTCTTTACCTAATGAAACGTTGTCCAAAAGCTAAACTAGCAAGTTAAGACTTCCAAGAACACTAAAATCAGTATAACGGTCAATTTTGATGCCTTAGGAATGCTCAATTCTATGCATGGACAAGTTTTTCACGTTTCGTGCCATTTTCAACTTAACTTGGTCTATAGGCTTCTTTACCTAACGAAACGTTGTCCAAAAGCTAAACTAGCAAGTTAAGACTTCTAAGAACACTAAATAGAGTATAACGGTCCATTTTGATGCCTTAGGAACGCTCAATTCTATGCATAGACAAGTTTTTCACGTTTCGTGCAATTTTGAACTTAACTTGGTCTATTGGCTTCTTTACCTAACGAAACATTGTCCAAAAGCTAAACTAGCAAGTTAAGACTTCTAAGAACAGTACATAGAGTATAATGGTCTATTTTGATGCCTTAGGAACGCTCAATTCTATGCATTGACAAATTTTTCACTTTTCGTGCAAGTTTGAATTTAACTTAGTCTATTGGCTTCTTTACCTAACGAAACGTTGTCGAAAAGCTAAAGTAGCGAGTTAAGACTTCTAAGAACAGTAAATAAAGTATAACGGTCTATGTTGATTCCTTAGGAATGCTCAATTCTATGCTTGGACAAGTTTTTCATGTTTCGTGCTATTTTGAACTTAACTTGGTCTATTGGCTTCTTTACCGAACGAAACGTTGTCCAAAAGCTATACTAGCAAGTTAAGACTTCTAAGAACACTAAATAGAGTATAACGGTCCAATTTAATTCCTTAGGAATGCTCAATTCTATGCATAGACAAGTTTTTCACATTTCGTGCAATTATGAACTTTACTTGGTCTATTGCCTTCTTTAGCTAACGAAACGAAGTCCAAAAGCGACACTCGCAAGTTAAGACTTCTAGGACCACAAAATAGAGTATAAAGGTCTATTCTGATGCCTTAGGAATGCTCAATTCTGTGCATGGACAAGTTTTTCATGTTTCGTGCCATTTTGAACTTAACTTGGTCTATTGGCTACTTTACCTAACGAAACGTTGTCCAAAAGCTAAAATAGCAAGTTAAGACTTCTAAGAACACTAAATAGAGTATAACGGTCCAATTTAATGCCTTAGGAATGCTCAATTCTATGCATGGACAAGTTTTTCACTTTTCGTGCAATTTTTAACTTAACTTGGTCTATTGGCTTCTTTACCTAACCAAACGTTGTCCAAAAGCTAAACTAGCAAGTTAAGACTTCCAAGAACACTAAAAAGAGTATAACGTTCTATTTTGATGCCTTAGGAATGCTCAATTCTATGCATGGACAAGTTTTTCATGTTTCGTGCCATTTTGAACTTAACTTGGTCTATTGGCTTCTTTACCTAACGAAACGTTGTCCAAAAGCAAAACTAGCAAGTTAAGACTTCTAAGAACACTAAATAGAGTATAACGGTCCAATTTAATGCCTTAGGAATGCTCAATTCTATGCATAGACAAGTTTTTCACATTTCGTGCCATTGTGAACTTTACTTGGTCTATTGGCTTTTTAGCTAACGAAACGAAGTCCAAAAGCGAAACTCGCAAGTTAAGACTTCTAGAAACACTAAATAGAGTATAAAGGTCTATTTTGATGCCTTAGGAATGCTCAATTCCATGCATGGACAAGTTTTTCATGATTCGTGCCATTTTGAACTTAACTTGGTCTATTGGCTTCTTTACCTAGCGAAACGTTGTCCAAAAGATAAACTAGCAAGTTAAGACTTCTAAGAACACTAAATAGAGTATAACGGTCTATTTTGATGCCTTAGGATTGCTCAATTCTATGCATGGACAAGTTTTTCACGTTTCGTGCAATTTTGAACTTAACTTGGTCTATTGGCTTCTTTACCTAACAAAACATTGTCCAAAAGCTAAACTAGCAAGTTAAGACTTATAAGAACAGTAAATAGAGTATAACGGTCTATTTTGATGCCTTCGGAATGCTCAATTCTATGCATGGACAAATTTTTCACCTTTCGTGCAATTTTGAATTTAACTTAGTCTATTGGCTTCTTTACCTAACGAAACGTTGTCCAAAAGCTAAACTAGCAAGTTAAGACTTCCAAGAACACTAAAAAGAGTATAACGGTCAATTTTGATGCCTTAGGAATGCTCAATTCTATGCATGGAAAAGTTTTTCATGTTTCGTGTCCTTTTGAACTTAACTTGGTCTATAGGCTTCTTTACCTAACGAAACGTTGTCCAAAAGCTAAACTAGCAAGTTAAGACTTCTAAGAACACTAAATAGAGTATAACGGTCGATTTTGATGCCGTAGGAATGCTCAATTCTATGCAAGGACAAGTTTTTCACGTTTCGTGCCATTTTCAACTTAACTTGGTCTATTGGCTTCTTTACCTAATGAAAAGATGTCCAAAAGATAAACTAGCAATTAAGACTTTGAAGAACACTAAATAGATTATAACGGTCCATTTTGAAGCCTTAGAAATGCTCAATTCTACGCATAGACAAGTTTTTCACGTTTCGTGCAATTTTGAACTTAACTTGGTCTATTGGCTTCTTTACCTAACGAAAAGATGTCCAAAAGATAAACTAGCAAGTTAAGACTTTGAAGAACACTAAATATATTATAACAGTCCATTTTGAAGCCTTAGAAATGCTTAATTCTATGCATAGACAAGTTTTTCACGTTTCGTGCAATTTTGAACTTAACTTGGTCTATTGGCTTCTTTACCTAACGAAACATTGTCCAAAAGCTAAACTAGCAAGTTAAGACTTCTAAGAACAGTACATAGAGTATAACGGTCTATTTTGATGCCTTGAAATGCTCAATTCTATGCATGGAATAATTTTTCACGTTTCGTGCAATTTTGAACTTAACTTGGTCTATTGGCTTCTTTACCTAACGAAACGATGTACAAAACCTAAACTAGCGAGTTAAGACTTCTAAGAACAGTAAATAAAGTATAACGGTCTATGTTGATTCCTTAGGAATGCTCAATTCTATGCATGGACAAGTTTTTCATGTTTCGTAACATTTTGAACTTAACTTGGTCTATTGGCTTCCTTACCGAACGAAACGTTGTCCAAAAGCTAAACTAGCAAGTTAAGACTTCTAAGAACACTAAATAGAGTATAATGGTCCAATTTAATGCCTTAGGAATGCTCAATTCTATGCATAGACAAGTTTTTCACATTTCGTGCCATTGTGAACTTTACTTGGTCTATTGGCTTTTTAGCTAACGAAACGAAGTCCAAAAGCGAAACTCGCAAGTTAAGACTTCTAGAAACACTAAATAGAGTATAAAGGTCTATTTTGATGCCTTAGGAATGCTCAATTCTATGCATGGACAAGTTTTTCATGATTCGTGCCATTTTGAACTTATCTTGGTCTATTGGCTTCTTTACCTAGCGAAACGTTGTCCAAAAGATAAACTAGCAAGTTAAGACTTCTAAGAACACTAAATAGAGTATAACGGTCTATTTTGATGCCTTAGGATTGCTCAATTCTATGCATGGACAAGTTTTTCACGTTTCGTGCAATTTTGAACTTAACTTGGTCTATTGGCTTCTTTACCTAACAAAACATTGTCCAAAAGCTAAACTAGCAAGTTAAGACTTATAAGAACAGTAAATAGAGTATAATGGTCTATTTTGATGCCTTCGGAATGCTCAATTCTATGCATGGACAAATTTTTCACCTTTCGTGCAATTTTGAATTTAACTTGGTCTATTGGCTTCTTTACCTAACAAAACGTTGTCCAAAAGCTAAAATAGCAAGTTAAGACTTCCAAGAACACTAAAAAGAGTATAACGGTCAATTTTGATGCCTTAGGAATGCTCAATTCTATGCATGGAAAAGTTTTTCATGTTTCGTGTCATTTTGAACTTAACTTGGTCTATAGGCTTCTTTACCTAACGAAAGGTTGTCCAAAAGCTAAACTAGCAAGTTAAGACTTCTAAGAACACTAAATAGAGTATAACGGTCGATTTTGATGCCGTAGGAATGCTCAATTCTATGCAAGGACAAGTTTTTCACGTTTCGTGCCATTTTCAACTTAACTTGGTCTATTGGCTTCTTTACCTAATGAAAAGATGTCCAAAAGATAAACTAGCAATTAAGACTTTGAAGAACACTAAATAGATTATAACGGTCCATTTTGAAGCCTTAGAAATGCTCAATTCTATGCATAGACAAGTTTTTCACGTTTCGTGCAATTTTGAACTTAACTTGGTCTATTGGCTTCTTTACCTAACGAAAAGATGTCCAAAAGATAAACTAGCAAGTTAAGACTTTGAAGAACACTAAATAGATTATAACAGTCCATTTTGAAGCCTTAGAAATGCTCAATTCTATGCATAGACAAGTTTTTCACGTTTCGTGCAATTTTGAACTTAACTTGGTCTATTAGCTTCTTTACCTAACGAAACATTGTCCAAAAGCTAAACTAGCAAGTTAAGACTTCTAAGAACAGTACATAGAGTATAATGGTCTATTTTGATGCCTTAGGAATGCTCAATTCTATGCATGGAATAATTTTTCACGTTTCGTGCAAGTTTGAATTTAACTTGGTCTATTGGCTTCTTTACCTAACGAAACGATGTACAAAACCTAAACTAGCGAGTTAAGACTTCTAAGAACAGTAAATAAAGTATAACGGTCTATGTTGATTCCTTAGGAATGCTCAATTCTATGCATGGACAAGTTTTTCATGTTTCGTAACATTTTGAACTTAACTTGGTCTATTGGCTTCCTTACCGAACGAAACGTTGTCCAAAAGCTAAACTAGCAAGTTAAGACTTCTAAGAACACTAAATAGAGTATAATGGTCCAATTTAATGCCTTAGGAATGCTCAATTCTATGCATAGACAAGTTTTTCACATTTCGTGCCATTGTGAACTTTACTTGGTCTATTGGCTTTTTAGCTAACGAAACGAAGTCCAAAAGCGAAACTCGCAAGTTAAGACTTCTAGAAACACTAAATAGAGTATAAAGGTCTATTTTGATGCCTTAGGAATGCTCAATTCTATGCATGGACAAGTTTTTCATGATTCGTGCCATTTTGAACTTATCTTGGTCTATTGGCTTCTTTACCTAGCGAAACGTTGTCCAAAAGATAAACTAGCAAGTTAAGACTTCTAAGAACACTAAATAGAGTATAACGGTCTATTTTGATGCCTTAGGATTGCTCAATTCTATGCATGGACAAGTTTTTCACGTTTCGTGCAATTTTGAACTTAACTTGGTCTATTGGCTTCTTTACCTAACAAAACATTGTCCAAAAGCTAAACTAGCAAGTTAAGACTTATAAGAACAGTAAATAGAGTATAATGGTCTATTTTGATGCCTTCGGAATGCTCAATTCTATGCATGGACAAATTTTTCACCTTTCGTGCAATTTTGAATTTAACTTGGTCTATTGGCTTCTTTACCTAACAAAACGTTGTCCAAAAGCTAAAATAGCAAGTTAAGACTTCCAAGAACACTAAAAAGAGTATAACGGTCAATTTTGATGCCTTAGGAATGCTCAATTCTATGCATGGAAAAGTTTTTCATGTTTCGTGTCATTTTGAACTTAACTTGGTCTATAGGCTTCTTTACCTAACGAAAGGTTGTCCAAAAGCTAAACTAGCAAGTTAAGACTTCTAAGAACACTAAATAGAGTATAACGGTCGATTTTGATGCCGTAGGAATGCTCAATTCTATGCAAGGACAAGTTTTTCACGTTTCGTGCCATTTTCAACTTAACTTGGTCTATTGGCTTCTTTACCTAATGAAAAGATGTCCAAAAGATAAACTAGCAATTAAGACTTTGAAGAACACTAAATAGATTATAACGGTCCATTTTGAAGCCTTAGAAATGCTCAATTCTATGCATAGACAAGTTTTTCACGTTTCGTGCAATTTTGAACTTAACTTGGTCTATTGGCTTCTTTACCTAACGAAAAGATGTCCAAAAGATAAACTAGCAAGTTAAGACTTTGAAGAACACTAAATAGATTATAACAGTCCATTTTGAAGCCTTAGAAATGCTCAATTCTATGCATAGACAAGTTTTTCACGTTTCGTGCAATTTTGAACTTAACTTGGTCTATTAGCTTCTTTACCTAACGAAACATTGTCCAAAAGCTAAACTAGCAAGTTAAGACTTCTAAGAACAGTACATAGAGTATAATGGTCTATTTTGATGCCTTAGGAATGCTCAATTCTATGCATGGAATAATTTTTCACGTTTCGTGCAAGTTTGAATTTAACTTGGTCTATTGGCTTCTTTACCTAACGAAACGATGTACAAAACCTAAACTAGCGAGTTAAGACTTCTAAGGACAGTAAATAAAGTATAACGGTCTATGTTGATTACTTAGGAATGCTCAATTCTATGCATGGACAAGTTTTTCATGTTTCGTAACATTTTGAACTTAACTTGGTCTATTGGCTTCCTTACCGAACGAAACGTTGTCCAAAAGCTAAACTAGCAAGTTAAGACTTCTAAGAACACTAAATAGAGTATAACGGTCCAACTTAATGCCTTAGGAATGCTCAATTCTATGCATAGACAAGTTTTTCACATTTCGTGCAATTATGAACTTTACTTGGTCTATTGCCTTCTTTAGCTAACGAAACGAAGTCCAAAAGCGAAACTCGCAAGTTAAGACTTCTAGGAACACTAAATAGAGTATAAAGGTTTATTTTGATGCCTTAGGAATGCTCAATTCTATGCATGGACAAGTTTTTCATGTTTCGTGCCATTTTGAACTTAACTTGGTCTATTGGCTTCTTTACCTAACGAAACGTTGTCCAAAAGCTAAACTAGCAAGTTAAGACTTCTAAGAACACTAAATAGAGTATAACGGTCCAATTTAATGCCTTAGGAATGCTCAATTCTATGCATAGACAAGTTTTTCATATTTCGTGCAGTTGTCAACTTTACTTGGTCTATTGGCTTCTTTAGCTAACGAAACGAAGTCCAAAAGTGAAACTTGGAAGTTAAGACTTCTAGGAACACTAAATAGAGTATAAAGGTCTATGTTGATTCCTTAGGAATGCTCAATTCTACGTATGGACAAGTTTTCACGTTTCGTGCAATTTTGAACTTAACTTGGTCTATTGGCTTCTTTACCTAACCAAACGTTGTCCAAAAGCTAAACTAGCAAGTTAAGACTTCCAAGAACACTAAAAAGGGTATAACGCTCTATTTTGATGCCTTAGGAATGCTCAATTCTATGCATGGACAAGTTTTTCATGTTTCGTGCCATTTTGAACTTAACTTGGTCTATTGGCTTCTTTACCTAATGAAACGTTGTCCAAAAGCTAAACTAGCAAGTTAAGACTTCTAAGAACACTAAATAGAGTATAACGGTCCAATTTAGTGCCTTAGGAATGCTCAATTCTATGCATAGACAAGTTTTTCACATTTCATGCAATTGTGAACTTTACTTGGTCTATTGGCTTTTTAGCTAACGAAACGAAGTCCAAAAGCGAAACTCGCAAGTTAAGACTTCTAGGAACACTAAATAGAGTATAAATGTCTATTTTTATGCCTTAGGAATGCTCAATTCTATGCATGGACAAGTTTTTCATGATTCGTGACATTCTGAACTTAACTTGGTCTATTGGCTTCTTTACCTAGCGAAACGTTGTCCAAAAGATAAACTAGCAAGTTAAGACTTCTAAGAACACTAAATAGAGTATAACGGTCTATTTTGATGCCTTAGGATTGCTCAATTCTATGCACGGACAAGTTTTTCATGTTTCGTGCAATTTTGAACTTAACTTGGTCTATTGGCTTCTTTACCAAACGAAACGTTGTCCAAAAGCTAAACTAGCAAGTTAAGACTTCTAAGAACATTAAATAGAGTATAACGGTCCATTTAAATGCCGTAGGAATGCTCAATTCTATGCATGGACAAATTTTTCACGTTTCGTGCAATTTTGAATTTAACTTGGTCTATTGGCTTCTTTACCTAACGAAACGTTGTCCAAAAGATAAACTAGCAAGTTAAGACTTCTAAGAACACTAAATAGAGTATAACGGTCGAGTTTGATGCCCTAGGAATGCTCAATTCCATGCATAGACAACTTTTTCACATTTCGTGCAATTGTGAACTTGACTTGGTCTATTGGCTTCTTTACCTAACGAAAAGATGTCCAAAAGATAAACTAGCTAGTTAAGACTTTGAAGAACACTAAATAGAGTATGACGGTCCATTTTGATGCCTTAGGAACGCTCAATTCTATGCATAGACAAGTTTTTCACGTTTCGTGCAATTTTGAACTTAACTTGGTCTATTGGCTTCTTTACCTAACGAAACGATGTCCAAAAGCTAAACTAGTAAGTTAAGACTTCTAAGAACACTAAATAGAGTATAACGGTCTATTTTGATGCCTTAGGAATGCTCAATTCTATGCATGGACAAGTTTTTAATGTTTCGTGCCATTTTGAACTTAACTTGGTCTATTGGTTTCTTTACCTAACGAAACGATGTCCAAAAGCTAAACTAGAAAGTTAAGACTTCTAAGAACAGTAAGTAGAGTATAACGGTCTATTTTGATGTCGTAGGAATGCTCAATTCTATGCATGGAAAAATTTTTCGCTTTTCGTGCAATTTTGAATTTAACTTGGTCTGTTGGCTTCTTTACCTAATGAAACGTTGTCCAAAAGCTAAACTAGCAAGTTAAGACTTCCAAGAACACTAAAATCAGTGTAACGGTCAATTTTGATGCCTTAGGAATGCTCAATTCTATGCATGGACAAGTTTTTCACGTTTCGTGCCATTTTCAACTTAACTTGGTCTATAGGCTTCTTTACCTAACGAAACGTTGTCCAAAAGCTAAACTAGCAAGTTAAGACTTCTAAGAACACTAAATAGAGTATAACGGTCCATTTTGATGCCTTCGGAACGCTCAATTCTATGCATAGACAAGTTTTTCACGTTTCGTGCAATTTTGAACTTAACTTGGTCTATTGGCTTCTTTACCTAACGAAACATTGTCCAAAAGCTAAACTAGCAAGTTAAGACTTCTAAGAACAGTACATAGAGTATAATGGTCTATTTTGATGCCTTAGGAATGCTCAATTCTATGCATGGACAAGTTTTTCATGTTTCGTGCCATTTAGAACTTAACTTGGTCTATTGGCTTCTTTACCTAACGAAACGTTGTCCAAAAGCTAAACTAGCAAGTTAAGACTTCTAAGAACACTAAATAGAGTATAACGGTCCAATTTAATGCCTTAGGAATGCTCAATTCTATGCATAGACAAGTTTTTCATATTTCGTGCAGTTGTCAACTTTACTTGGTCTATTGGCTTCTTTAGCTAACGAAACGAAGTCCAAAAGTGAAACTTGGAAGTTAAGACTTCTAGGAACACTAAATAGAGTATAAAGGTCTATGTTGATTCCTTAGGAATGCTCAATTCTACGTATGGACAAGTTTTCACGTTTCGTGCAATTTTGAACTTAACTTGGTCTATTGGCTTCTTTACCTAACCAAACGTTGTCCAAAAGCTAAACTAGCAAGTTAAGACTTCCAAGAACACTAAAAAGGGTATAACGCTCTATTTTGATGCCTTAGGAATGCTCAATTCTATGCATGGACAAGTTTTTCATGTTTCGTGCCATTTTGAACTTAACTTGGTCTATTGGCTTCTTTACCTAATGAAACGTTGTCCAAAAGCTAAACTAGCAAGTTAAGACTTCTAAGAACACTAAATAGAGTATAACGGTCCAATTTAGTGCCTTAGGAATGCTCAATTCTATGCATAGACAAGTTTTTCACATTTCGTGCAATTGTGAACTTTACTTGGTCTATTGGCTTTTTAGCTAACGAAACGAAGTCCAAAAGCGAAACTCGCAAGTTAAGACTTCTAGGAACACTAAATAGAGTATAAATGTCTGTTTTTATGCCTTAGGAATGCTCAATTCTATGCATGGACAAGTTTTTCATGATTCGTGACATTCTGAACTTAACTTGGTCTATTGGCTTCTTTACCTAGCGAAACGTTGTCCAAAAGATAAACTACCAAGTTAAGACTTCTAAGAACACTAAATAGAGTATAACGGTCTATTTTGATGCCTTAGGATTGCTCAATTCTATGCACGGACAAGTTTTTCATGTTTCGTGCAATTTTGAACTTAACTTGGTCTATTGGCTTCTTTACCAAACGAAACGTTGTCCAAAAGCTAAACTAGCAAGTTAAGACTTCTAAGAACATTAAATAGAGTATAACGGTCCATTTAAATGCCGTAGGAATGCTCAATTCTATGCATGGACAAATTTTTCACGTTTCGTGCAATTTTGAATTTAACTTGGTCTATTGGCTTCTTTACCTAACGAAACGTTGTCCAAAAGATAAACTAGCAAGTTAAGACTTCTAAGAACACTAAATAGAGTATAACGGTCGAGTTTGATGCCCTAGGAATGCTCAATTCCATGCATAGACAACTTTTTCACATTTCGTGCAATTGTGAACTTGACTTGGTCTATTGGCTTCTTTACCTAACGAAAAGATGTCCAAAAGATAAACTAGCTAGTTAAGACTTTGAAGAACACTAAATAGAGTATGACGGTCCATTTTGATGCCTTAGGAACGCTCAATTCTATGCATAGACAAGTTTTTCACGTTTCGTGCAATTTTGAACTTAACTTGGTCTATTGGCTTCTTTACCTAACGAAACGATGTCCAAAAGCTAAACTAGTAAGTTAAGACTTCTAAGAACACTAAATAGAGTATAACGGTCTATTTTGATGCCTTAGGAATGCTCAATTCTATGCATGGACAAGTTTTTAATGTTTCGTGCCATTTTGAACTTAACTTGGTCTATTGGTTTCTTTACCTAACGAAACGATGTCCAAAAGCTAAACTAGAAAGTTAAGACTTCTAAGAACAGTAAGTAGAGTATAACGGTCTATTTTGATGTCGTAGGAATGCTCAATTCTATGCATGGAAAAATTTTTCGCTTTTCGTGCAATTTTGAATTTAACTTGGTCTGTTGGCTTCTTTACCTAATGAAACGTTGTCCAAAAGCTAAACTAGCAAGTTAAGACTTCCAAGAACACTAAAATCAGTGTAACGGTCAATTTTGATGCCTTAGGAATGCTCAATTCTATGCATGGACAAGTTTTTCACGTTTCGTGCCATTTTCAACTTAACTTGGTCTATAGGCTTCTTTACCTAACGAAACGTTGTCCAAAAGCTAAACTAGCAAGTTAAGACTTCTAAGAACACTAAATAGAGTATAACGGTCCATTTTGATGCCTTCGGAACGCTCAATTCTATGCATAGACAAGTTTTTCACGTTTCGTGCAATTTTGAACTTAACTTGGTCTATTGGCTTCTTTACCTAACGAAACATTGTCCAAAAGCTAAACTAGCAAGTTAAGACTTCTAAGAACAGTACATAGAGTATAATGGTCTATTTTGATGCCTTAGGAATGCTCAATTCTATGCATGGACAAGTTTTTCATGTTTCGTGCCATTTAGAACTTAACTTGGTCTATTGGCTTCTTTACCTAACGAAACGTTGTCCAAAAGCTAAACTAGCAAGTTAAGACTTCTAAGAACACTAAATAGAGTATAACGGTCCAATTTAATGCCTTAGGAATGCTCAATTCTATGCATAGACAAGTTTTTCATATTTCGTGCAGTTGTCAACTTTACTTGGTCTATTGGCTTCTTTAGCTAACGAAACGAAGTCCAAAAGTGAAACTTGGAAGTTAAGACTTCTAGGAACACTAAATAGAGTATAAAGGTCTATGTTGATTCCTTAGGAATGCTCAATTCTACGTATGGACAAGTTTTCACGTTTCGTGCAATTTTGAACTTAACTTGGTCTATTGGCTTCTTTACCTAACCAAACGTTGTCCAAAAGCTAAACTAGCAAGTTAAGACTTCTAAGAACACTAAATAGAGTATAACGGTCCATTTTGATGCCTTCGGAACGCTCAATTCTATGCATAGACAAGTTTTTCACGTTTCGTGCAATTTTGAACTTAACTTGGTCTATTGGCTTCTTTACCTAACGAAACATTGTCCAAAAGCTAAACTAGCAAGTTAAGACTTCTAAGAACAGTACATAGAGTATAATGGTCTATTTTGATGCCTTAGGAATGCTCAATTCTATGCAGTGACAAATTTTTCACTTTTCGTGCAAGTTTGAATTTAACTTGGTCTATTGGCTTCTTTACCTAACGAAACGTTGTCCAAAAGCTAAACTAGCGAGTTAAGACTTCTAAGAACAGTAAATAAAGTATAACGGTCTATGTTGATTCCTTAGGAATGCTCAATTCTATGCGTGGACAAGTTTTTCAAGTTTCGTGCTATTTTGAACTTAACTTGGTCTATTGGCTTCTTTGCCGAACGAAACGTTGTCCAAAAGCTAAACTAGCAAGTTAAGACTTCTAAGAACACTAAATAGAGTATAACGGTCCAATTTAATGCCTTAGGAATTCTCAATTCTATGAATAGACAAGTTTTTCACATTTCGTGCAATTATGAACTTTACTTGGTCTATTGCCTTCTTTAGCTAACGAAACGAAGTCCAAAAGCGAAACTCGCAAGTTAAGACTTCTAGGACCACAAAATAGAGTATAAAGGTCTATTTTGATGCCTTAGGAATGCTCAATTCTATGCATGGACAAGTTTTTCATGTTTCGTGCCATTTTGAACTTAACTTGGTCTATTGGCTACTTTACCTAACGAAACGTTGTCCAAAAGCTAAAATAGCAAGCTAAGACTTCTAAGAACACTAAATAGAGTATAACGGTCCAATTAAATGCCTTAGGAATGCTCAATTCTATGCATGGACAAGTTTTTCACTTTTCGTGCAATTTTTAACTTAACTTGGTCTGTTGGCTTCTTTACCTAACCAAACGTTGTCCAAAAGCTAAACTAGCAAGTTAAGACTTCCAAGAACACTAAAAAGAGTATAACGCTCTATTTTGATGCCTTAGGAATGCTCAATTCTATGCATGGACAAGTTTTTCATGTTTCGTGCCATTTTGAACTTAACTTGGTCTATTGGCTTCTTTACCTAATGAAACGTTGTTCAAAAGCTAAACTAGCAAGTTAAGACTTATAAGAACACTAAATAGAGTATAACGGTCCAATTTAGTGCCTTAGGAATGCTCAATTCTATGCATAGACAAGTTTTTCACATTTCGTGCAATTGTGAACTTTACTTGGTCTATTGGCTTTTTAGCCAACGAAACGAAGTCCAAAAGCGAAACGCGCAAGTTAAGACTTCTAGGAACACTAAATAGAGTATAAATGTCTATTTTTATGCCTTAGGAATGCTCAATTCTATGCATGGACAAGTTTTTCACGTTTCGTGCAATTTTGAACTTAACTTGGTCTATTGGCTTCTTTACCTAACAAAACATTGTCCAAAAGCTAAACTAGCAAGTTAAGACTTCTAAGAACAGTAAATAGAGTATAACGGTCTATTTTGATGCCTTCAGAATGCTCAATTCTATGCATGGACAAATTTTTCACTTTTCGTGCAATTTTGAATTTAACTTGGTCTATTGGCTTCTTTACCTAACGAAACGTTGTCCAAAAGCTAAAATAGCAAGTTAAGACTTCCAACAACACTAAAAAGAGTATAACGGTCGATTTTGATGCCTTAGGAATGCTGAATTCTATGCATGGACAAGTTTTTCACGTTTCGTGTCATTTTGAACTTAACTTGGTCTATAGGCTTCTTTACCTAACGAAACGTTGTCCAAAAGCTAAACAAGAGAGTTAAGACTTTTAAGAACACTAAATAGAGTATAACGGTCCAATTTAATGCCTTAGGAATGCTCAATTCTATGCATAGACAAGTTTTTCACATTTCATGCAATTGTGAACTTTACTTGGTCTATTGGCTTCTTTACCTAACGAAACGATGTCCAAAAGATAAACTAGTAAGTTAAGACTTCTAAGAACACTAAATAGAGTACAACGGTCCATTTTGATGCCTTAGGAATGCTCAATTCTATGCATGGACAAGTTTTTCATGTTTCGTGCCATTTTGAACTTAACTTGGTCTATTGGCTTCTTTACAGAACGAAACGTTATCCAAAAGCTAAACAAGAGAGTTAAGACTTTTAAGAACACTAAATAGAGTATAACGGTCCAATTTAATGCCTTAGGAATGCTCAATTCTATGCATAGACAAGTTTTTCACATTTCATGCAATTGTGAACTTTACTTGGTCTATTGGCTTCTTTAGCTAACGAAACGAAGTCCAAAAGCGAAACTCGCAAGTTAAGACTTCTAGGAACACTAAATACAGTATAAAGGTCTATTTTGATGCCTTAGGAATGCTCAATTCTATGCATGGACAAGTGTTTCATGTTTCGTGCCATTTTGAACTTAACTTGGTCTATGGGCTTCTTTACCTAGCGAAACGTTTTCCAAAAGCTAAACTAGCAAGTTAAGACTTCCAAGAACACTAAATAGAGTATAACGGTCTATTTTGATGCCTTAGGAATGCTCAATTCCATGCATAGAGAAGTTTTTCACATTTCGTGCAATTGTGAACTTAACTTGGTCTATTAGCTTCTTTACCTAACGAAACGATGTCCAAAAGATAAACTAGGAAGTTAAGACTTCTAAGAACACTAAATAGAGTATAACGGTCTATTTTGATGCCTTAGGAATGCTCAATTCTATGCATAGAGAGGTTTTTCACATTTCGTGCAATTGTGAACTTAACTTGGTCTATTAGCTTCTTTACCTAACGAAACGATGTCCAAAAGATAAACTAGCAAGTTAAGACTTCTAAGAACACTAAATAGAGTATAACAGTCTATTTTGATGCCTTAGGATTGCTCAATTCTATGCATGGACAAGTTTTTCACGTTTCGTGCAATTTTGAACTTAACTTGGTCTCTTGGCTTCTTTACCTAACAAAACATTGTCCAAAAGCTAAACTAGCAAGTTAAGACTTCTAAGAACACTAAATAGAGTATAAAGGTCCATTTTGATGACGTAGGAATGCTCAATTCTATGCATGGACAAGTTTTTCACGTTTCGTGCCATTTGAACTTAACTTGGTCTATTGGCTTCTTTACCTAACGAAAAGATGCCCAAAAGATAAACTAGCAAGTTAAGACTTTGAAGAACACTAAATAGATTATAACGGTCCATTTTGAAGCCTTAGAAATGCTCAATTCTATGCATAGACAAGTTTTTCACGTTTCGTGCAATTTTGAACTTAACTTGGTCTATTGGCTTCTTTACCTAACAAAACATTGTCCAAAAGCTAAACTAGCAAGTTAAGACTTCTAAGAACAGTAAATAGAGTATAACGGTCTATTTTGATGCCTTCAGAATGCTCAATTCTATGCATGGACAAATTTTTCACTTTTCGTGCAATTTTGAATTTAACTTGGTCTATTGGCTTCTTTACCTAACGAAACATTGTCCAAAAGCTAAACTAGCAAATTAAGACTTCTAAGAACAGTACATAGAGTATAATGGTCTATTTTGATGCCTTAGGAATGCTCAATTCTATGCATTGACAAATTTTTCACTTTTCGTGCAAGTTTGAATTTAACTTGGTCTATTGGCTTCTTTACCTAACGAAACGTTGTCGAAAAGCTAAAGTAGCGAGTTAAGACTTCTAAGAACAGTAAATAAAGTATAACGGTCTATGTTGATTCCTTAGGAATGCTCAATTCTATGCTTGGACAAGTTTTTCATGTTTTGTGCTATTTTGAACTTAACTTGGTCTATTGGCTTCTTTACCGAACGAAACGTTGTCCAAAAGCTATACTAGCAAGTTAAGACTTCTAAGAACACTAAATAGAGTATAACGGTCCAATTTAATTCCTTAGGAATGCTCAATTCTATGCATAGACAAGTTTTTCACATTTCGTGCAATTATGAACTTTACTTGGTCTATTGCCTTCTTTAGCTAACGAAACGAAGTCCAAAAGCGACACTCGCAAGTTAAGACTTCTAGGACCACAAAATAGAGTATAAAGGTCTATTCTGATGCCTTAGGAATGCTCAATTCTGTGCATGGACAAGTTTTTCATGTTTCGTGCCATTTTGAACTTAACTTGGTCTATTGGCTACTTTACCTAACGAAACGTTGTCCAAAAGCTAAAATAGCAAGTTAAGACTTCTAAGAACACTAAATAGAGTATAACGGTCCAATTTAATGCCTTCGGAATGCTCAATTCTATGCATGGACAAGTTTTTCACTTTTCGTGCAATTTTTAACTTAACTTGGTCTATTGGCTTCTTTACCTAACCAAACGTTGTCCAAAAGCTAAACTAGCAAGTTAAGACTTCCAAGAACACTAAAAAGAGTATAACGTTCTATTTTGATGCCTTAGGAATGCTCAATTCTATGCATGGACAAGTTTTTCATGTTTCGTGCCATTTTGAACTTAACTTGGTCTATTGGCTTCTTTACCTAACGAAACGTTGTCCAAAAGCAAAACTAGCAAGTTAAGACTTCTAAGAACACTAAATAGAGTATAACGGTCCAATTTAATGCCTTAGGAATGCTCAATTCTATGCATAGACAAGTTTTTCACATTTCGTGCCATTGTGAACTTTACTTGGTCTATTGGCTTTTTAGCTAACGAAACGAAGTCCAAAAGCGAAACTCGCAAGTTAAGACTTCTAGAAACACTAAATAGAGTATAAAGGTCTATTTTGATGCCTTAGGAATGCTCAATTCCATGCATGGACAAGTTTTTCATGATTCGTGCCATTTTGAACTTAACTTGGTCTATTGGCTTCTTTACCTAGCGAAACGTTGTCCAAAAGATAAACTAGCAAGTTAAGACTTCTAAGAACACTAAATAGAGTATAACGGTCTATTTTGATGCCTTAGGATTGCTCAATTCTATGCATGGACAAGTTTTTCACGTTTCGTGCAATTTTGAACTTAACTTGGTCTATTGGCTTCTTTACCTAACAAAACATTGTCCAAAAGCTAAACTAGCAAGTTAAGACTTATAAGAACAGTAAATAGAGTATAACGGTCTATTTTGATGCCTTCGGAATGCTCAATTCTATGCATGGACAAATTTTTCACCTTTCGTGCAATTTTGAATTTAACTTAGTCTATTGGCTTCTTTACCGAACGAAACGTTGTCCAAAAGCTAAAATAGCAAGTTAAGACTTCCAAGAACACTAAAAAGAGTATAACGGTCAATTTTGATGCCTTAGGAATGCTCAATTCTATGCATGGAAAAGTTTTTCATGTTTCGTGTCCTTTTGAACTTAACTTGGTCTATAGGCTTCTTTACCTAACGAAACGTTGTCCAAAAGCTAAACTAGCAAGTTAAGACTTCTAAGAACACTAAATAGAGTATAACGGTCGATTTTGATGCCGTAGGAATGCTCAATTCTATGCAAGGACAAGTTTTTCACGTTTCGTGCCATTTTCAACTTAACTTGGTCTATTGGCTTCTTTACCTAATGAAAAGATGTCCAAAAGATAAACTAGCAATTAAGACTTTGAAGAACACTAAATAGATTATAACGGTCCATTTTGAAGCCTTAGAGATGCTCAATTCTACGCATAGACAAGTTTTTCACGTTTCGTGCAATTTTGAACTTAACTTGGTCTATTGGCTTCTTTACCTAACGAAAAGATGTCCAAAAGATAAACTAGCAAGTTAAGACTTTGAAGAACACTAAATATATTATAACAGTCCATTTTGAAGCCTTAGAAATGCTTAATTCTATGCATAGACAAGTTTTTCACGTTTCGTGCAATTTTGAACTTAACTTGGTCTATTGGCTTCTTTACCTAACGAAACATTGTCCAAAAGCTAAACTAGCAAGTTAAGACTTCTAAGAACAGTACATAGAGTATAACGGTCTATTTTGATGCCTTGAAATGCTCAATTCTATGCATGGAATAATTTTTCACGTTTCGTGCAAGTTTGAATTTAACTTGGTCTATTGGCTTCTTTACCTAACGAAACGATGTACAAAACCTAAACTAGCGAGTTAAGACTTCTAAGAACAGTAAATAAAGTATAACGGTCTATGTTGATTCCTTAGGAATGCTCAATTCTATGCATGGACAAGTTTTTCATGTTTCGTAACATTTTGAACTTAACTTGGTCTATTGGCTTCCTTACCGAACGAAACGTTGTCCAAAAGCTAAACTAGCAAGTTAAGACTTCTAAGAACACTAAATAGAGTATAATGGTCCAATTTAATGCCTTAGGAATGCTCAATTCTATGCATAGACAAGTTTTTCACATTTCGTGCCATTGTGAACTTTACTTGGTCTATTGGCTTTTTAGCTAACGAAACGAAGTCCAAAAGCGAAACTCGCAAGTTAAGACTTCTAGAAACACTAAATAGAGTATAAAGGTCTATTTTGATGCCTTAGGAATGCTCAATTCTATGCATGGACAAGTTTTTCATGATTCGTGCCATTTTGAACTTATCTTGGTCTATTGGCTTCTTTACCTAGCGAAACGTTGTCCAAAAGATAAACTAGCAAGTTAAGACTTCTAAGAACACTAAATAGAGTATAACGGTCTATTTTGATGCCTTAGGATTGCTCAATTCTATGCATGGACAAGTTTTTCACGTTTCGTGCAATTTTGAACTTAACTTGGTCTATTGGCTTCTTTACCTAACAAAACATTGTCCAAAAGCTAAACTAGCAAGTTAAGACTTATAAGAACAGTAAATAGAGTATAATGGTCTATTTTGATGCCTTAGGAATGCTCAATTCTATGCATGGAAAAGTTTTTCATGTTTCGTGTCATTTTGAACTTCACTTGGTCTATAGGCTTCTTTACCTAACGAAACGTTGTCCAAAAGCTAAACTAGCAAGTTAAGACTTCTAAGAACACTAAATAGAGTATAACGGTCGATTTTGATGCCGTAGGAATGCTCAATTCTATGCAAGGACAAGTTTTTCACGTTTCGTGCCATTTTCAACTTAACTTGGTCTATTGGCTTCTTTACCTAATGAAAAGATGTCCAAAAGATAAACTAGCAATTAAGACTTTGAAGAACACTAAATAGATTATAACGGTCCATTTTGAAGCCTTAGAAATGCTCAATTCTATGCATAGACAAGTTTTTCACGTTTCGTGCAATTTTGAACTTAACTTGGTCTATTGGCTTCTTTACCTAACGAAAAGATGTCCAAAAGATAAACTAGCAAGTTAAGACTTTGAAGAACACTAAATAGATTATAACAGTCCATTTTGAAGCCTTAGAAATGCTCAATTCTATGCATAGACAAGTTTTTCACGTTTCGTGCAATTTTGAACTTAACTTGGTCTATTGGCTTCTTTACCTAACGAAACATTGTCCAAAAGCTAAACTAGCAAGTTAAGACTTCTAAGAACAGTACATAGAGTATAATGGTCTATTTTGATGCCTTAGGAATGCTCAATTCTATGCATGGAATAATTTTTCACGTTTCGTGCAAGTTTGAATTTAACTTGGTCTATTGGCTTCTTTACCTAACGAAACGATGTACAAAACCTAAACTAGCGAGTTAAGACTTCTAAGAACAGTAAATAAAGTATAACGGTCTATGTTGATTACTTAGGAATGCTCAATTCTATGCATGGACAAGTTTTTCATGTTTCGTAACATTTTGAACTTAACTTGGTCTATTGGCTTCCTTACCGAACGAAACGTTGTCCAAAAGCTAAACTAGCAAGTTAAGACTTCTAAGAACACTAAATAGAGTATAACGGTCAAACTTAATGCCTTAGGAATGCTCAATTCTATGCATAGACAAGTTTTTCACATTTCGTGCAATTATGAACTTTACTTGGTCTATTGCCTTCTTTAGCTAACGAAACGAAGTCCAAAAGCGAAACTCGCAAGTTAAGACTTCTAGGAACACTAAATAGAGTATAAAGGTCTATTTTGATGCCTTAGGAATGCTCAATTCTATGCATGGACAAGTTTTTCATGTTTCGTGCCATTTTGAACTTAACTTGGTCTATTGGCTTCTTTACCTAACGAAACGTTGTCCAAAAGCTAAACTAGCAAGTTAAGACTTCTAAGAACACTAAATAGAGTATAACGGTCCAATTTAATGCCTTAGGAATGCTCAATTCTATGCATAGACAAGTTTTTCATATTTCGTGCAGTTGTCAACTTTACTTGGTCTATTGGCTTCTTTAGCTAACGAAACGAAGTCCAAAAGTGAAACTTGGAAGTTAAGACTTCTAGGAACACTAAATAGAGTATAAAGGTCTATGTTGATTCCTTAGGAATGCTCAATTCTACGTATGGACAAGTTTTCACGTTTCGTGCAATTTTGAACTTAACTTGGTCTATTGGCTTCTTTACCTAACCAAACGTTGTCCAAAAGCTAAACTAGCAAGTTAAGACTTCCAAGAACACTAAAAAGGGTATAACGCTCTATTTTGATGCCTTAGGAATGCTCAATTCTATGCATGGACAAGTTTTTCATGTTTCGTGCCATTTTGAACTTAACTTGGTCTATTGGCTTCTTTACCTAATGAAACGTTGTCCAAAAGCTAAACTAGCAAGTTAAGACTTCTAAGAACACTAAATAGAGTATAACGGTCCAATTTAGTGCCTTAGGAATGCTCAATTCTATGCATAGACAAGTTTTTCACATTTCGTGCAATTGTGAACTTTACTTGGTCTATTGGCTTTTTAGCTAACGAAACGAAGTCCAAAAGCGAAACTCGCAAGTTAAGACTTCTAGGAACACTAAATAGAGTATAAATGTCTATTTTTATGCCTTAGGAATGCTCAATTCTATGCATGGACAAGTTTTTCATGATTCGTGACATTCTGAACTTAACTTGGTCTATTGGCTTCTTTACCTAGCGAAACGTTGTCCAAAAGATAAACTAGCAAGTTAAGACTTCTAAGAACACTAAATAGAGTATAACGGTCTATTTTGATGCCTTAGGATTGCTCAATTCTATGCACGGACAAGTTTTTCATGTTTCGTGCAATTTTGAACTTAACTTGGTCTATTGGCTTCTTTGCCAAACGAAACGTTGTCCAAAAGCTAAACTAGCAAGTTAAGACTTCTAAGAACATTAAATAGAGTATAACGGTCCATTTAAATGCCGTAGGAATGCTCAATTCTATGCATGGACAAATTTTTCACGTTTCGTGCAATTTTGAATTTAACTTGGTCTATTGGCTTCTTTACCTAACGAAACGTTGTCCAAAAGATAAACTAGCAAGTTAAGACTTCTAAGAACACTAAATAGAGTATAACGGTCGAGTTTGATGCCCTAGGAATGCTCAATTCCATGCATAGACAACTTTTTCACATTTCGTGCAATTGTGAACTTGACTTGGTCTATTGGCTTCTTTACCTAACGAAAAGATGTCCAAAAGATAAACTAGCTAGTTAAGACTTTGAAGAACACTAAATAGAGTATGACGGTCCATTTTGATGCCTTAGGAACGCTCAATTCTATGCATAGACAAGTTTTTCACGTTTCGTGCAATTTTGAACTTAACTTGGTCTATTGGCTTCTTTACCTAACGAAACGATGTCCAAAAGCTAAACTAGTAAGTTAAGACTTCTAAGAACACTAAATAGAGTATAACGGTCTATTTTGATGCCTTAGGAATGCTCAATTCTATGCATGGACAAGTTTTTAATGTTTCGTGCCATTTTGAACTTAACTTGGTCTATTGGTTTCTTTACCTAACGAAACGATGTCCAAAAGCTAAACTAGAAAGTTAAGACTTCTAAGAACAGTAAGTAGAGTATAACGGTCTATTTTGATGTCGTAGGAATGCTCAATTCTATGCATGGAAAAATTTTTCACTTTTCGTGCAATTTTGAATTTAACTTGGTCTGTTGGCTTCTTTACCTAATGAAACGTTGTCCAAAAGCTAAACTAGCAAGTTAAGACTTCCAAGAACACTAAAATCAGTGTAACGGTCAATTTTGATGCCTTAGGAATGCTCAATTCTATGCATGGACAAGTTTTTCACGTTTCGTGCCATTTTCAACTTAACTTGGTCTATAGGCTTCTTTACCTAACGAAACGTTGTCCAAAAGCTAAACTAGCAAGTTAAGACTTCTAAGAACACTAAATAGAGTATAACGGTCCATTTTGATGCCTTCGGAATGCTCAATTCTATGCATAGACAAGTTTTTCACGTTTCGTGCAATTTTGAACTTAACTTGGTCTATTGGCTTCTTTACCTAACGAAACATTGTCCAAAAGCTAAACTAGCAAGTTAAGACTTCTAAGAACAGTACATAGAGTATAATGGTCTATTTTGATGCCTTAGGAATGCTCAATTCTATGCAGTGACAAATTTTTCACTTTTCGTGCAAGTTTGAATTTAACTTGGTCTATTGGCTTCTTTACCTAACGAAACGTTGTCCAAAAGCTAAACTAGCGAGTTAAGACTTCTAAGAACAGTAAATAAAGTATAACGGTCTATGTTGATTCCTTAGGAATGCTCAATTCTATGCGTGGACAAGTTTTTCAAGTTTCGTGCTATTTTGAACTTAACTTGGTCTATTGGCTTCTTTGCCGAACGAAACGTTGTCCAAAAGCTAAACTAGCAAGTTAAGACTTCTAAGAACACTAAATAGAGTATAACGGTCCAATTTAATGCCTTAGGAATTCTCAATTCTATGCATAGACAAGTTTTTCACATTTCGTGCAATTATGAACTTTACTTGGTCTATTGCCTTCTTTAGCTAACGAAACGAAGTCCAAAAGCGAAACTCGCAAGTTAAGACTTCTAGGACCACAAAATAGAGTATAAAGGTCTATTTTGATGCCTTAGGAATGCTCAATTCTATGCATGGACAAGTTTTTCATGTTTCGTGCCATTTTGAACTTAACTTGGTCTATTGGCTACTTTACCTAACGAAACGTTGTCCAAAAGCTAAAATACCAAGCTAAGACTTCTAAGAACACTAAATAGAGTATAACGGTCCAATTAAATGCCTTAGGAATGCTCAATTCTATGCATGGACAAGTTTTTCACTTTTCGTGCAATTTTTAACTTAACTTGGTCTGTTGGCTTCTTTACCTAACCAAACGTTGTCCAAAAGCTAAACTAGCAAGTTAAGACTTCCAAGAACACTAAAAAGAGTATAACGCTCTATTTTGATGCCTTAGGAATGCTCAATTCTATGCATGGACAAGTTTTTCATGTTTCGTGCCATTTTGAACTTAACTTGGTCTATTGGCTTCTTTACCTAACGAAACATTGTCCAAAAGCTAAACTAGCAAGTTAAGACTTCTAAGAACACTAAATAGAGTATAACGGTCCAATTTAATGCCTTAGGAATGCTCAATTCTATGCATAGACAAGTTTTTCACATTTCGTGCAGTTGTCAACTTTACTTGGTCTATTGGCTTCTTTAGCTAACGAAACGAAGTCCGAAAGCGAAACTTGCAAGTTAAGACTTCTAGGAACACTAAATAGAGTATAAAGGTCTATATTGATTCCTTAGGAATGCTCAATTCTATGTATGGACAAGTTTTTCACGTTTCGTGCAATTTTGAACTTAACTTGGTCTATTGGCTTCTTTACCTAACCAAACGTTATCCAAAAGCTAAACTAGCAAGTTAAGACTTCCAAGAACACTAAAAAGGGTATAACGCTCTATTTTGATGCCTTAGGAATGCTCAATTCTATGCATGGACAAGTTTTTCATGTTTCGTGCCATTTTGAACTTAACTTGGTCTATTGGCTTCTTTACCTAATGAAACGATGTTCAAAAGCTAAACTAGCAAGTTAAGACTTATAAGAACACTAAATAGAGTATAACGGTCCAATTTAGTGCCTTAGGAATGCTCAATTCTATGCATAGACAAGTTTTTCACATTTCGTGCAATTGTGAACTTTACTTGGTCTATTGGCTTTTTAGCCAATGAAACGAAGTCCAAAAGCGAAACTCGCAAGTTAAGACTTCTAGGAACACTAAATAGAGTATAAATGTCTATTTTTATGCCTTAGGAATGCTCAATTCTATGCATGGACAAGTTTTTCACGTTTCGTGCAATTTTGAACTTAACTTGGTCTATTGGCTTCTTTACCTAACAAAACATTGTCCAAAAGCTAAACTAGCAAGTTAAGACTTCTAAGAACAGTAAATAGAGTATAACGGTCTATTTTGATGCCTTCAGAATGCTCAATTCTATGCATGGACAAATTTTTCACTTTTCGTGCAATTTTGAATTTAACTTGGTCTATTGGCTTCTTTACCTAACGAAACGTTGTCCAAAAGCTAAAATAGCAAGTTAAGACTTCCAACAACACTAAAAAGAGTATAACGGTCGATTTTGATGCCTTAGGAATGCTGAATTCTATGCATGGACAAGTTTTTCACGTTTCGTGTCATTTTGAACTTAACTTGGTCTATAGGCTTCTTTACCTAACGAAACGTTGTCCAAAAGCTAAACAAGAGAGTTAAGACTTTTAAGAACACTAAATAGAGTATAACGGTCCAATTTAATGCCTTAGGAATGCTCAATTCTATGCATAGACAAGTTTTTCACATTTCATGCAATTGTGAACTTTACTTGGTCTATTGGCTTCTTTACCTAACGAAACGATGTCCAAAAGATAAACTAGTAAGTTAAGACTTCTAAGAACACTAAATAGAGTACAACGGTCCATTTTGATGCCTTAGGAATGCTCAATTCTATGCATGGACAAGTTTTTCATGTTTCGTGCCATTTTGAACTTAACTTGGTCTATTGGCTTCTTTACAGAACGAAACGTTATCCAAAAGCTAAACAAGAGAGTTAAGACTTTTAAGAACACTAAATAGAGTATAACGGTCCAATTTAATGCCTTAGGAATGCTCAATTCTATGCATAGACAAGTTTTTCACATTTCATGCAATTGTGAACTTTACTTGGTCTATTGGCTTCTTTAGCTAACGAAACGAAGTCCAAAAGCGAAACTCGCAAGTTAAGACTTCTAGGAACACTAAATACAGTATAAAGGTCTATTTTGATGCCTTAGGAATGCTCAATTCTATGCATGGACAAGTGTTTCATGTTTCGTGCCATTTTGAACTTAACTTGGTCTATGGGCTTCTTTACCTAGCGAAACGTTTTCCAAAAGCTAAACTAGCAAGTTAAGACTTCCAAGAACACTAAATAGAGTATAACGGTCTATTTTGATGCCTTAGGAATGCTCAATTCCATGCACAGAGAAGTTTTTCACATTTCGTGCAATTGTGAACTTAACTTGGTCTATTAGCTTCTTTACCTAACGAAACGATGTCCAAAAGATAAACTAGGAAGTTAAGACTTCTAAGAACACTAAATAGAGTATAACGGTCTATTTTGATGCCTTAGGAATGCTCAATTCTATGCATAGAGAGGTTTTTCACATTTCGTGCAATTGTGAACTTAACTTGGTCTATTAGCTTCTTTACCTAACGAAACGATGTCCAAAAGATAAACTAGCAAGTTAAGACTTCTAAGAACACTAAATAGAGTATAACAGTCTATTTTGATGCCTTAGGATTGCTCAATTCTATGCATGGACAAGTTTTTCACGTTTCGTGCAATTTTGAACTTAACTTGGTCTCTTGGCTTCTTTACCTAACAAAACATTGTCCAAAAGCTAAACTAGCAAGTTAAGACTTCTAAGAACACTAAATAGAGTATAAAGGTCCATTTTGATGACGTAGGAATGCTCAATTCTATGCATGGACAAGTTTTTCACGTTTCGTGCCATTTGAACTTAACTTGGTCTATTGGCTTCTTTACCTAACGAAAAGATGCCCAAAAGATAAACTAGCAAGTTAAGACTTTGAAGAACACTAAATAGATTATAACGGTCCATTTTGAAGCCTTAGAAATGCTCAATTCTATGCATAGACAAGTTTTTCACGTTTCGTGCAATTTTGAACTTAACTTGGTCTATTGGCTTCTTTACCTAACAAAACATTGTCCAAAAGCTAAACTAGCAAGTTAAGACTTCTAAGAACAGTAAATAGAGTATAACGGTCTATTTTGATGCCTTCAGAATGCTCAATTCTATGCATGGACAAATTTTTCACTTTTCGTGCAATTTTGAATTTAACTTGGTCTATTGGCTTCTTTACCTAACGAAACATTGTCCAAAAGCTAAACTAGCAAGTTAAGACTTCTAAGAACAGTACATAGAGTATAATGGTCTATTTTGATGCCTTAGGAATGCTCAATTCTATGCATTGACAAATTTTTCACTTTTCGTGCAAGTTTGAATTTAACTTGGTCTATTGGCTTCTTTACCTAACGAAACGTTGTCGAAAAGCTAAAGTAGCGAGTTAAGACTTCTAAGAACAGTAAATAAAGTATAACGGTCTATGTTGATTCCTTAGGAATGCTCAATTCTATGCTTGGACAAGTTTTTCATGTTTTGTGCTATTTTGAACTTAACTTGGTCTATTGGCTTCTTTACCGAACGAAACGTTGTCCAAAAGCTATACTAGCAAGTTAAGACTTCTAAGAACACTAAATAGAGTATAACGGTCCAATTTAATTCCTTAGGAATGCTCAATTCTATGCATAGACAAGTTTTTCACATTTCGTGCAATTATGAACTTTACTTGGTCTATTGCCTTCTTTAGCTAACGAAACGAAGTCCAAAAGCGACACTCGCAAGTTAAGACTTCTAGGACCACAAAATAGAGTATAAAGGTCTATTCTGATGCCTTAGGAATGCTCAATTCTGTGCATGGACAAGTTTTTCATGTTTCGTGCCATTTTGAACTTAACTTGGTCTATTGGCTACTTTACCTAACGAAACGTTGTCCAAAAGCTAAAATAGCAAGTTAAGACTTCTAAGAACACTAAATAGAGTATAACGGTCTATTTTGATGCCTTCAGAATGCTCAATTCTATGCATGGACAAATTTTTCACTTTTCGTGCAATTTTGAATTTAACTTGGTCTATTGGCTTCTTTACCTAACGAAACGTTGTCCAAAAGCTAAAATAGCAAGTTAAGACTTCCAACAACACTAAAAAGAGTATAACGGTCGATTTTGATGCCTTAGGAATGCTGAATTCTATGCATGGACAAGTTTTTCACGTTTCGTGTCATTTTGAACTTAACTTGGTCTATAGGCTTCTTTACCTAACGAAACGTTGTCCAAAAGCTAAACAAGAGAGTTAAGACTTTTAAGAACACTAAATAGAGTATAACGGTCCAATTTAATGCCTTAGGAATGCTCAATTCTATGCATAGACAAGTTTTTCACATTTCATGCAATTGTGAACTTTACTTGGTCTATTGGCTTCTTTACCTAACGAAACGATGTCCAAAAGATAAACTAGTAAGTTAAGACTTCTAAGAACACTAAATAGAGTACAACGGTCCATTTTGATGCCTTAGGAATGCTCAATTCTATGCATGAACAAGTTTTTCATGTTTCGTGCCATTTTGAACTTAACTTGGTCTATTGGCTTCTTTACAGAACGAAACGTTATCCAAAAGCTAAACAAGAGAGTTAAGACTTTTAAGAACACTAAATAGAGTATAACGGTCCAATTTAATGCCTTAGGAATGCTTAATTCTATGCATAGACAAGTTTTTCACATTTCATGCAATTGTGAACTTTACTTGGTCTATTGGCTTCTTTAGCTAACGAAACGAAGTCCAAAAGCGAAACTCGCAAGTTAAGACTTCTAGGAACACTAAATACAGTATAAAGGTCTATTTTGATGCCTTAGGAATGCTCAATTCTATGCATGGACAAGTGTTTCATGTTTCGTGCCATTTTGAACTTAACTTGGTCTATGGGCTTCTTTACCTAGCGAAACGTTTTCCAAAAGCTAAACTAGCAAGTTAAGACTTCCAAGAACACTAAATAGAGTATAACGGTCTATTTTGATGCCTTAGGAATGCTCAATTCCATGCATAGAGAAGTTTTTCACATTTCGTGCAATTGTGAACTTAACTTGGTCTATTAGCTTCTTTACCTAACGAAACGATGTCCAAAAGATAAACTAGGAAGTTAAGACTTCTAAGAACACTAAATAGAGTATAACGGTCTATTTTGATGCCTTAGGAATGCTCAATTCTATGCATAGAGAAGTTTTTCACATTTCGTGCAATTGTGAACTTAACTTGGTCTATTAGCTTCTTTACCTAACGAAACGATGTCCAAAAGATGAACTAGCAAGTTAAGACTTCTAAGAACACTAAATAGAGTATAACAGTCTATTTTGATGCCTTAGGATTGCTCAATTCTATGCATGGACAAGTTTTTCACGTTTCGTGCAATTTTGAACTTAACTTGGTCTCTTGGCTTCTTTACCTAACAAAACATTGTCCAAAAGCTAAACTAGCAAGTTAAGACTTCTAAGAACACTAAATAGAGTATAAAGGTCCATTTTGATGACGTAGGAATGCTCAATTCTATGCATGGACAAGTTTTTCACGTTTCGTGCCATTTGAACTTAACTTGGTCTATTGGCTTCTTTACCTAACGAAAAGATGCCCAAAAGATAAACTAGCAAGTTAAGACTTTGAAGAACACTAAATAGATTATAACGGTCCATTTTGAAGCCTTAGAAATGCTCAATTCTATGCATAGACAAGTTTTTCACGTTTCGTGCAATTTTGAACTTAACTTGGTCTATTGGCTTCTTTACCTAACAAAACATTGTCCAAAAGCTAAACTAGCAAGTTAAGACTTCTAAGAACAGTAAATAGAGTATAACGGTCTATTTTGATGCCTTCAGAATGCTCAATTCTATGCATGGACAAATTTTTCACTTTTCGTGCAATTTTGAATTTAACTTGGTCTATTGGCTTCTTTACCTAACGAAACGTTGTCCAAAAGCTAAAATAGCAAGTTAAGACTTCCAACAACACTAAAAAGAGTATAACGGTCGATTTTGATGCCTTAGGAATGCTGAATTCTATGCATGGACAAGTTTTTCACGTTTCGTGTCATTTTGAACTTAACTTGGTCTATAGGCTTCTTTACCTAACGAAACGTTGTCCAAAAGCTAAACTAGCAAGTTAAGACTTCTAAGAACACTTATTAGAGTATAACGGTCGATTTTGATGCCGTAGGAATGCTCAATTCTATGCAAGGACAAGTTTTTCACGTTTCGTGCCATTTTCAACTTAACTTGGTCGATTGGCTTCTTTACCTAACGAAAAGATGTCCAAAAGATAAAGTAGCAAGTTAAGACTTTGAAGAACACTAAATAGATTATAATGGTCCATTTTGAAGCCTTAGAAATGCTCAATTCTATGCGTACACAAGTTTTTCACGTTTCGTGCAATTTTGAACTTAACTTGGTCTATTGGCTTCTTTACCTAACGAAACATTGTCCAAAAGCTAAACTAGCAAGTTAAGACTTCTAAGAACAGTACATAGAGTATAACAGTCTATTTTGATGCCTTAGGAATGCTCAATTCTATGCATGGACAAATTTTTCACGTTTCGTGCAATTTTGAATTTAACTTGGTCTATTGGCTTCTTTACCTAACGAAATGTTGTCCAAAAGCTAAACTAGCAAGTTAAGACTTCTAAGAACAGTAAATAAAGTATAACGGTCTATGTTGATTCCTTAGGAATGCTCAATTCTATGCATGGCCAAGTTTTTCACGTTTCGTGCAATTTTGAACTTAACTTGGTCTATTGGCTTCTTTACCTAACCAAACGTTGTCCAAAAGCTAAACTAGCAAGCTAAGACTTCCAAGAACACTAAAAAGAGTATAACGCTCTATATTGATGCCTTAGGAATGCTCAATTCTATGCATGGACAAGTTTTTCATGTTTCGTGCCATTTTGAACATAACTAGGTCTATTGGCTTCTTTACAGAACGAAACGTTGTCCAAAAGCTAAACAAGAGAGTTAAGACTTTTAAGAACACTAAATAGAGTATAACGGTCCAATTTAATGCCTTAGGAATGCTCAATTCTATGCATAGACAAGTTTTTCACATTTCATGCAATTGTGAACTTTACTTGGTCTATTGGCTTCTTTAGCTAACGAAACGAAGTCCAAAAGCGAAACTCGCAAGTTAAGACTTCTAGGAACACTAAATACAGTATAAAGGTCTATTTTGATGCCTTAGGAATGCTCAATTCTATGCATGGACAAGTGTTTCATGTTTCGTGCCATTTTGAACTTAACTTGGTCTATGGGCTTCTTTACCTAGCGAAACGTTTTCCAAAAGCTAAACTAGCAAGTTAAGACTTCCAAGAACACTAAATAGAGTATAACGGTCTATTTTGATGCCTTAGGAATGCTCAATTCCATGCATAGAGAAGTTTTTCACATTTCGTGCAATTGTGAACTTAACTTGGTCTATTAGCTTCTTTACCTAACGAAACGATGTCCAAAAGATAAACTAGGAAGTTAAGACTTCTAAG
The DNA here is from genome assembly GCF_013401445.1 of Tripterygium wilfordii. Taxonomy (NCBI): domain Eukaryota; kingdom Viridiplantae; phylum Streptophyta; class Magnoliopsida; order Celastrales; family Celastraceae; genus Tripterygium; species Tripterygium wilfordii. The sequence goes on from NC_052245.1 coordinate 7,191,070, forward strand.
AACACTAAATAGAGTATAACGGTCTATTTTGATGCCTTAGGAATGCTCAATTCTATGCATAGAGAGGTTTTTCACATTTCGTGCAATTGTGAACTTAACTTGGTCTATTAGCTTCTTTACCTAACGAAACGATGTCCAAAAGATAAACTAGCAAGTTAAGACTTCTAAGAACACTAAATAGAGTATAACAGTCTATTTTGATGCCTTAGGATTGCTCAATTCTATGCATGGACAAGTTTTTCACGTTTCGTGCAATTTTGAACTTAACTTGGTCTCTTGGCTTCTTTACCTAACAAAACATTGTCCAAAAGCTAAACTAGCAAGTTAAGACTTCTAAGAACACTAAATAGAGTATAAAGGTCCATTTTGATGACGTAGGAATGCTCAATTCTATGCATGGACAAGTTTTTCACGTTTCGTGCCATTTGAACTTAACTTGGTCTATTGGCTTCTTTACCTAACGAAAAGATGCCCAAAAGATAAACTAGCAAGTTAAGACTTTGAAGAACACTAAATAGATTATAACGGTCCATTTTGAAGCCTTAGAAATGCTCAATTCTATGCATAGACAAGTTTTTCACGTTTCGTGTAATTTTGAACTTAACTTGGTCTATTGGCTTCTTTACCTAACGAAACGATGTACAAAAGCTAAACTAGCGAGTTAAGACTTCTAAGAACAGTAAATACAGTATAACGGTCTGTGTTGATTCCTTAGGAATGCTCAATTCTATGCATGGACAAGTTTTTCACGTTTCACGCCATTTTGAACTTAACTTGGTCTATTGGCTTCTTTATCCAACGAAATGTTGTCGAAAAGCTAAACTAGCAAGTTAAGACATCGAAGAACACTAAATAGAGTATAACGGCCAATTTTGATGCCTTAGGAATGCTCAATTCTGTGCATGGATAAGTTTTTCACGTTTTGTGCAATTTCAAACATAACTTGGTCTATTGGCTTCTTTACCTAGCGAAACGATGTCCAAAAGCTAAACTAGCAAGTTAAGACATCGAAGAACACTAAATAGAGTATAACGGTTTATTTTGATGCCTTAGGAATGCTCAATTCTATGCATGGACAAGTTTTTCACGTTTCGCGCCATTTTGAACTTAACTTGGTCTATTGGCTTCTTTACCTAACGAAACAATGTCCAAAAGACAAACTAGCAAGTTAAGACTTCCAAGAACACTAAATAGAGTATAACGGCCTACTTTGATTCCTTAGGAATGCTCAATTCTATGCATGGATAAGTTTTTCACGTTTCGTGCCATTTTGAACTTAACTTGGTCTATTGGCTTCCTTACCTAACGAAACAATGTCCAAAAGACAAACTAGTGAGTTAAGACTTCCAAGAACACTAAATAGAGGATAACGGTCTATTTTGATTCCTCAGGAAGGCTCAATTCCATACATAGACAAGTTTTTCACGTTTCTTGCCATTTTGAACTTAACTTGGTCTATTGGCTTCTTTGCCTAACGAAACGTTATCCAAAAGCTAAACTAGCAAGTTAAGACTACTAAGAACACTAAATAGAGTGTAACGGTCTCTTTTGATGCCTTAGGAATGCTCAATTCTATGCATGGACAAGTTTTTCACGTTTCGTGCCATTTTGAACTTAACTTGGTCTACTGGCTTCTATACCTAACGAAACGGTATCCAAAAGCTAAACTAGCAAGTTAAGACTTCTAAGAACACTAAATAGAGTATAACGGTCCAATTTAGTGCCTTAGGAATGCTCAATTCTATGCATAGACAAGTTTTTCACATTTCGTGCAATTGTGAACTTTACTTGGTCTATTGTCTTTTTAGCTAACGAAACGAAGTCCAAAAGCGAAACTCGCAAGTTAAGACTTCTAGGAACACTAAATAGAGTATAAATGGCTATTTTTATGCCTTAGGAATGCTCAATTCTATGCATGGACAAGTTTTTCATGATTCGTGACATTTTGAACTTAACTTGGTCTATTGGCTTCTTTACCTAGCGAAACGTTGTCCAAAAGATAAACTAGCAAGTTAAGACTTCTAAGAACACTAAATAGAGTATAACGGTCTATTTTGATGCCTTAGGATTGCTCAATTCTATGCACGGACAAGTTTTTCACGTTTCGTGCAATTTTGAACTTAACTTGGTCTATTGGCTTCTTTACCTAACAAAACATTGTCCAAAAGCTAAACTAGCAAGTTAAGACTTCTAAGAACAGTAAATAGAGTATAACGGTCTATTTTGATGCCTTAGGAATGCTCAATTCTATGCATGGCCAAGTTTTTCACGTTTCGTGCAATTTTGAACTTAACTTGGTCTATTGGCTTCTTTACCTAACCAAATGTTGTCCAAAAGTTAAACTAGCAAGTTAAGACTTCCAAGAACACTAAAAAGAGTATAACGCTCTATATTGATGCCTTAGGAATGCTCAATTCTATGCATGGACAAGTTTTTCATGTTTCGTGCCATTTTGAACTTAACTTGGTCTATTGGCTTCTTTACAGAACGAAACGTTGTCCAAAAGCTAAACAAGAGACTTAAGACTTCTAAGAACACTAAATAGAGTATAACGGTCCAATTTAATGCCTTAGGAATGCTCAATTCTATGCATAGACAAGTTTTTCACATTTCATGCAATTGTGAACTTTACTTGGTCTATTGGCTTCTTTAGCTAACGAAACGAAGTCCAAAAGCGAAACTCGCAAGTTAAGACTTCTCGGAACACTAAATACAGTATAAAGGTCTATTTTGATGCCTTAGGAATGCTCAATTCTATGCATGGACAAGTGTTTCATGTTTCGTGCCATTTTGAACTTAACTTGGTCTATGGGCTTCTTTACCTAGCGAAACATTTTCCAAAAGCTAAACTAGCAAGTTAAGACTTCCAAGAAAACTAAATAGAGTATAAAGGTCTATGTTGATTCCTTAGGAATGCTCAATTCTATGTATGGACAAGTTTTTCACGTTTCGTGCAATTTTGAACTTAACTTGGTCTATTGGCTTCTTTACCTAACCAAACGTTGTCCAAAAGCTAAACTAGCAAGTTAAGACTTCCAAGAACACTAAAAAGGGTATAACGCTCTATCTTGATGCCTTAGGAATGCTCAATTCTATGCATAGAGAAGTTTTTCACATTTCGTGCAATTGTGAACTTAACTTGGTCTATTAGCTTCTTTACCTAACGAAACGATGTCCAAAAGATAAACTAGCAAGTTAAGACTTCTAAGAACACTAAATAGAGTATAACGGTCTATTTTGATGCCTTAGGAATGCTCAATTCTATGCATGGAATAATTTTTCACGTTTCGTGCAAGTTTGAATTTAACTTGGTCTATTGGCTTCTTTACCTAACGAAACGATGTACAAAAGCTAAACTAGCGAGTTAAGACTTCTAAGAACAGTAAATACAGTATAACGGTCTGTGTTGATTCCTTAGGAATGCTCAATTCTATGCATGGACAAGTTTTTCACGTTTCACGCCATTTTGAACTTAACTTGGTCTATTGGCTTCTTTATCCAACGAAATGTTGTCGAAAAGCTAAACTAGCAAGTTAAGACATCGAAGAACACTAAATAGAGTATAACGGCCAATTTTGATGCCTTAGGAATGCTCAATTCTGTGCATGGATAAGTTTTTCACGTTTTGTGCAATTTCAAACATAACTTGGTCTATTGGCTTCTTTACCTAGCGAAACGATGTCCAAAAGCTAAACTAGCAAGTTAAGACATCGAAGAACACTAAATAGAGTATAACGGTTTATTTTGATGCCTTAGGAATGCTCAATTCTATGCATGGACAAGTTTTTCACGTTTCGCGCCATTTTGAACTTAACTTGGTCTATTGGCTTCTTTACCTAACGAAACAATGTCCAAAAGACAAACTAGCAAGTTAAGACTTCCAAGAACACTAAATAGAGTATAACGGCCTACTTTGATTCCTTATGAATGCTCAATTCTATGCATGGATAAGTTTTTCACGTTTCGTGCCATTTTGAACTTAACTTGGTCTATTGGCTTCCTTACCTAACGAAACAATGTCCAAAAGACAAACTAGTGAGTTAAGACTTCCAAGAACACTAAATAGAGGATAACGGTCTATTTTGATTCCTCAGGAAGGCTCAATTCCATACATAGACAAGTTTTTCACGTTTCTTGCCATTTTGAACTTAACTTGGTCTATTGGCTTCTTTACCTAACGAAACGTTATCCAAAAGCTAAACTAGCAAGTTAAGACTACTAAGAACACTAAATAGAGTGTAACGGTCTCTTTTGATGCCTTAGGAATGCTCAATTCTATGCATGGACAAGTTTTTCACGTTTCGTGCCATTTTGAACTTAACTTGGTCTACTGGCTTCTATACCTAACGAAACGGTATCCAAAAGCTAAACTAGCAAGTTAAGACTTCTAAGAACACTAAATAGAGTATAACGGTCCAATTTAGTGCCTTAGGAATGCTCAATTCTATGCATAGACAAGTTTTTCACATTTCGTGCAATTGTGAACTTTACTTGGTCTATTGTCTTTTTAGCTAACGAAACGAAGTCCAAAAGCGAAACTCGCAAGTTAAGACTTCTAGGAACACTAAATAGAGTATAAATGGCTATTTTTATGCCTTAGGAATGCTCAATTCTATGCATGGACAAGTTTTTCATGATTCGTGACATTTTGAACTTAACTTGGTCTATTGGCTTCTTTACCTAGCGAAACGTTGTCCAAAAGATAAACTAGCAAGTTAAGACTTCTAAGAACACTAAATAGAGTATAACGGTCTATTTTGATGCCTTAGGATTGCTCAATTCTATGCACGGACAAGTTTTTCACGTTTCGTGCAATTTTGAACTTAACTTGGTCTATTGGCTTCTTTACCTAACAAAACATTGTCCAAAAGCTAAACTAGCAAGTTAAGACTTCTAAGAACAGTAAATAGAGTATAACGGTCTATTTTGATGCCTTAGGAATGCTCAATTCTATGCATGGCCAAGTTTTTCACGTTTCGTGCAATTTTGAACTTAACTTGGTCTATTGGCTTCTTTACCTAACCAAATGTTGTCCAAAAGTTAAACTAGCAAGTTAAGACTTCCAAGAACTCTAAAAAGAGTATAACGCTCTATATTGATGCCTTAGGAATGCTCAATTCTATGCATGGACAAGTTTTTCATGTTTCGTGCCATTTTGAACTTAACTTGGTCTATTGGCTTCTTTACAGAACGAAACGTTGTCCAAAAGCTAAACAAGAGACTTAAGACTTCTAAGAACACTAAATAGAGTATAACGGTCCAATTTAATGCCTTAGGAATGCTCAATTCTATGCATAGACAAGTTTTTCACATTTCATGCAATTGTGAACTTTACTTGGTCTATTGGCTTCTTTAGCTAACGAAACGAAGTCCAAAAGCGAAACTCGCAAGTTAAGACTTCTCGGAACACTAAATACAGTATAAAGGTCTATTTTGATGCCTTAGGAATGCTCAATTCTATGCATGGACAAGTGTTTCATGTTTCGTGCCATTTTGAACTTAACTTGGTCTATGGGCTTCTTTACCTAGCGAAACATTTTCCAAAAGCTAAACTAGCAAGTTAAGACTTCCAAGAAAACTAAATAGAGTATAAAGGTCTATGTTGATTCCTTAGGAATGCTCAATTCTATGTATGGACAAGTTTTTCACGTTTCGTGCAATTTTGAACTTAACTTGGTCTATTGGCTTCTTTACCTAACCAAACGTTGTCCAAAAGCTAAACTAGCAAGTTAAGACTTCCAAGAACACTAAAAAGGGTATAACGCTCTATCTTGATGCCTTAGGAATGCTCAATTCTATGCATAGAGAAGTTTTTCACATTTCGTGCAATTGTGAACTTAACTTGGTCTATTAGCTTCTTTACCTAACGAAACGATGTCCAAAAGATAAACTAGCAAGTTAAGACTTCTAAGAACACTAAATAGAGTATAACGGTCTATTTTGATGCCTTAGGATTGCTCAATTCTATGCATGGACAAATTTTTCACGTTTCGTGCATTTTTGAACTTAACTTGGTCTCTTGGCTTCTTTACCTAACAAAACATTGTCCAAAAGCTAAACTAGCAAGTTAAGACTTCTAAGAGCAGTAAGTAGAGTATAATGGTCTATTTTGATGTCTTAGGAATGCTCAATTCTATGCATGGACAAATTTTTCACTTTTCGTGCAATTTTAAATTTAACTTGGTCTGTTGGCTTCTTTACCTAACGAAACGTTGTCCAAAAGCTAAACTAGCAAGCTAAGACTTCCAAGAACACTAAAATCAGTATAACGGTCAATTTTGATGCCTTAGAAATGCTCAATTCTATGCATGGACAAGTTTTTCACGTTTCGTGCCATTTTCAACTTAACTTGGTCTATAGGCTTCTTTACCTAACGAAATGTTCTCCAAAAGCTAAACTAGCAAGTTAAGACTTCTAAGAACGCTAAATAGAGTATAACGGTCCATTTTGATGCCTTAGGAACGCTCAATTCTATGCATAGACAAGTTTTTCACGTTTCGTGCAATTTTGAACTTAACTTGGTCTATTGGCTTCTTTACGTAACTAAACGATGTCCAAAAGCTAAAGTAGTAAGTTAAGACTTCTAAGAACACTAAATAGAGTATAAAGGTCCATTTTGATAACGTAGGAATGCTCAATTCTATGCATGGACAAGTTTTTCACGTTTCGTGCCATTTTGAACTTAACTTGGTCTATTGGCTTCTTTACCTAACGAAAAGATGCCCAAAAGATAAACTAGCAAGTTAAGACTTTGAAGAACACTAAATAGATTATAACGGTTCATTTTGAAGCCTTAGAAATGCTCAATTCTATGCATAGACAAGTTTTTCACGTTTCGTGCAATTTTGAACTTAACTTGGTCTATTGGCTTCTTTACCTAACGAAACATTGTCCAAAAGCTAAACTAGCAAGTTAAGACTTCTAAGAACAGTACATAGAGTATAACGGTCTATTTTGATGGCTTAGGAATGCTCAATTCTATGCATGGAATAATTTTTCACGTTTCGTGCAAGTTTGAATTTAACTTGGTCTATTGGCTTCTTTACCTAACGAAACGATGTACAAAAGCTAAACTAGCGAGTTAAGACTTCTAAGAACAGTAAATACAGTATAACGGTCTATGTTGATTCCTTAGGAATGCTCAATTCTATGCATGGACAAGTTTTTCATGTTTCGTAACATTTTGAACTTAACTTGGTCTATTGGCTTCCTTACCGGAAGAAACGTTGTCCAAAAGCTAAACTAGCAAGTTAAGACTTCAAAGAACAGTAAATAGAGTATAACGGTCCAATTTAATGCCTTAGGAATGCTCAATTCTATGCATAGACAAGTTTTTCACATTTCATGCAATTATGAACTTTACTTGGCCTATTGCCTGCTTTAGCTAACGAAACGAAGTCCAAAAGCGAAACTCGCAAGGTAAGACTTCTAGGAACACTATATAGAGCATAAAGGTCTATTTTGATGCCTTAGGAATGCTCAATTCTATGCATGGACAAGTTTTTCATGTTTCGTGCCATTTTGAACTTAACTTGGTCTATTGGCTTCTTTACCTAACGAAACGTTGTCCAAAACCTAAACTAGCAAGTTAAGACTTCTAAGAACACTAAATAGAGTATAACGGTCCAATTTAATGCCTTAGGAATGCTCAATTCTATGCATAGACAAGTTTTTCACATTTCGTGCAGTTCTTAACTTTACTTGGTCTATTGGCTTCTTTAGCTAACGAAACGAAGTCCAAAAGCGAAACTCGCAAGTTAAGACTTCTAGGAACACTAAATAGAGTATAAAGGTCTATGTTGATTCCTTAGGAATGCTCAATTCGATGTATGGACAAGTTTTTCACGTTTCGTGCAATTTTGAACTTAACTTGGTCTATTGGCTTCTTTACCTAACCAAACGTTGTCCAAAAGCTAAACTAGCAAGTTAAGACTTCCAAGAACACTAAAAAGGGTATAACGCTCTATTTTGATGCCTTAGGAATGCTCAATTCTATGCATGGACAAGTTTTTCTTGTTTCGTGCCATTTTGAACTTAACTTGGTCTATTGGCTTCTTTACCTAATGAAACGTTGTCCAAAAGCTAAACTAGCAAGTTAAAACTTCTAAGAACACTAAATAGAGTATAAGGGTCCAATTTAGTGCCTTAGGAATGCTCAATTCTATGCATAGACAAGTTTTTCACATTTCGTGCAATTGTGAACTTTACTTGGTCTATTGGCCTTTTAGCTAACGAAACGAAGTCCAAAAGCGAACCTCGCAAGTTAAGACTTCTAGGAACACTAAATAGAGTATAAATGTCTATTTTTATGCCTTAGGAATGCTCAATTCTATGCATGGACAAGTTTTTCATGATTCGTGAAATTTTGAACTTAACTTGGTCTATTGACTTCTTTACCTAGCAAAACGTTGTCCAAAAGATAAACTAGCAAGTTAAGACTTCTAAGAACAGTAAATAGAGTATAACGGTCTATTTTGATGCCTTAGGAATGCTCAATTCTATGCATGGCCAAGTTTTTCACGTTTCGTGCAATTTTGAACTTAACTTGGTCTATTGGCTTGTTTACCTAACGAAACGTTGTCCAAAAGCTAAACTAGCGAGTTAAGACTTCAAAGAACACTAAAAAGAGTATAACGCTCTATATTGATGCCTTAGGAATGCTCAATTCTATGCATGGACAAGTTTTTCATGTTTCGTGCCATTTTGAACTTAACTTGGTCTATTGGCTTCTTTACAGAACGAAACGTTGTCCAAAAGCTAAACTAGCAAGTTAAGACTTCTAAGAACACTAAATAGAGTATAAGGGTCCAATTTAGTGCCTTAGGAATGCTCAATTCTATGCATAGACAAGTTTTTCACATTTCGTGCAATTGTGAACTTTACTTGGTCTATTGGCTTTTTAGCTAATGAAACGAAGTCCAAAAGCGAAACTCGCAAGTTAAGACTTCTAGGAACACTAAATAGAGTATAAATGTCTATTTTTATGCCTTAGGAATGCTCAATTCTATGCATGGACAAGTTTTTCATGATTCGTGAAATTTTGAACTTAACTTGGTCTATTGGCTACTTTACCTAGCAAAACGTTGTCCAAAAGATAAACTAGCAAGTTAAGACTTCTAAGAACACTAAATAGAGTATAACGGTCTATTTTGATGCCTTAGGATTGCTCAATTCTATGCACGGACAAGTTTTTCACGTTTCGTGCAATTTTGAACTTAACTTGGTCTATTGGCTTCTTTACCTAACGAAACGTTGTCCAAAAGCTAAACTAGCAAGTTAAGACTTCTAAGAACAGTAAATAGAGTATAACGGTCTATTTTGATGCCTTAGGAATGCTCAATTCTATGCATGGCCAAGTTTTTCACGTTTCGTGTAATTTTGAACTTAACTTGGTCTATTGGCTTCTTTACCTAACGAAACGTTCTCCAAAAGCTAAACTAGCAAGTTAAGACTTCAAAGAACACTAAAAAGAGTATAACGCTCTATATTGACGCCTTAGGAATGCTCAATTCTATGCATGGACAAGTTTTTCATGTTTCGTGCCATTTTGAACTTAACTTGGTCTATTGGCTTCTTTACAGAACGAAACGTTGTCCAAAAGCTAAACAAGAGAGTTAAGACTTCTAAGAACACTACATAGAGTATAACGGTCCAATTTAATGCATTAGGAATGCTCAATTCTATGCATAGACAAGTTTTTCACATTTCATGCAATTGTGAACTTTACTTGGTCTACTGGCTTCTTTAGCTAACGAAACGAAGTCCAAAAGCGAAACTCGCAAGTTAAGACTTCTAGGAACACTAAAAACAGTATAAAGGACTATCTTGGTGCCTTGGGAATGCTCAATTCTATGCATGGACAAGTGTTTCATGTTTCGTGCCATTTTGAACTTAACTTGGTCTATGGGCTTCTTTACCTAGCGAAACGTTTTCCAAAAGCTAAACTAGCAAGCTAAGACTTCCAAGAACACTAAATAGAGTATAACGGTCGACTTTGATGCCTTAGGAATGCTCAATTCCATGCATAGACAAGTTTTTCACATTTGGTGCAATTGTGAACTTAACTTGGTCTATTAGCTTCTTTACCTAACGAAATGATGTCCAAAAGATAAACTAGCAATTTAAGACTTTGAAGAACACTAAATAGATTATAACGGTCCATTTTGAAGCCTTAGAAATGCTCAATTCTATGCATAGACAAGTTTTTCACTTTTCGTGCAATTTTGAACTTAACTTGGTCTATTGGCTTCTTTACCTAACGAAACATTGTCCAAAAGCTAAACTAGCAAGTTAAGACTTCCAAGAACACTAAATAGAGTATAACGGTCGACTTTGATGCCTTAGGAATGCTCAATTCCATGCATAGACAAGTTTTTCACATTTCGTGCAATTGTGAACTTAACTTGGTCTATTAGCTTCTTTACCTAACGAAACGATGTCCAAAAGATAAACTAGCAAGTTAAGACTTCTAAGAACACTAAATAGAGTATAACGGTCTATTTTGATGCCTTAGGATTGCTCAATTCTATGCATGGACAAGTTTTTCACGTTTCATGCAATTTTGAACTTAACTTGGTCCCTTGGCTTCTTTACCTAACAAAACATTTTCCAAAAGCTAAATTGGCAAGTTAAGACTTCTAAGAACAGTAAATAGAGTATAACGGTCTATTTTGATGCCTTAGGAATGCTCAATTCTATGCATGGACAAATTTTTCACTTTTCGTGCAATTTTGAATTTAACTTGGTCTATTAGCTTCTTACCTAACGAAACGTTGTCCAAAAGCTATACTAGCAAGTTAAGACTTCCAAGAACACTAAAAAGAGTATAACGGTCAATTTTGATGCATTCCGAATCCTCAATTCTATGCATGGACAAGTTTTTCACGTTTCGTGCCATTTTCAACTTAACTTGGTCTATTGGCTTCTTTACCTTACGAAACGTTGTCCAAAAGCTAAACTAGCAAGTTCGGACTTTTAAGAACACTAAATAGAGTATAACGGTCCATTTTGATGCCTTAGGAACGCTCAATTCTATGCATAGACAAGTTTTTCACGTTTCGTGTAATTTTGAACTTAACTTGGTCTATTGGCTTCTTTACCTAACGAAACGATGTCCAAAAGCTAAACTAGTAAGTTAAGACTTCTAAGAACACTAAATAGAGTATAAAGGTCCATTTTGATGCCGTAGGAATGCTCAATTTTATGCTTGGACTAGTTTTTCACGTTTCGTTCCAATTTGAACTTAACTTGGTCTATTGGCTTCTTTACCTAACAAAAAGATGTCCAAAAGATAAACTAGCAAGTTAAGACTTTGAAGAACACTAAATAGATTATAACGGTCCATTTTGAAGCCTTAGCAATGCTCAATTCTATGCATAGACAAGTTTTTCACGTTTCGTGCAATTTTGAACTTAACTTGGTCTATTGGTTTCTTTACCCAACGAAACATTGTCCAAAAGCTAAACTAGCAAGTTAAGACTTCTAAGAACAGTACATAGAGTATAACGGTCTATTTTGATGCCTTAGGAATGCTCAACTCTATGCATGGACAAATTTTTCACGTTTCGTGCAATTTTGAATTTAACTTGGTCTATTGGCTTCTTTACCTAACGAAACGTTGTCCAAAAGCTAAACTAGCATGTTAAGACTTCTAAGAACAGTGAATAAATTATAACGGTCTATGTTGATTCCTTAGGAATGCTCAATTCTATGCATGGACAAGTTTTTCACGTTTCGTGCAATTTTGAACTTAACTTGGTCTATTGGCTTCTTTACCTAACCAAACGTTGCCAAAAGCTAAACTAGCAAGTTAAGACTTCCAAGAACACGAAAAAGAGTATAACGCTCTATATTGATGCCTTAGGAATGCTCAATTCTATGCATGGACAAGTTTTTCATGTTTCGTGCCATTTTGAACTTAACTTTGTCTATTGGCTTCTTTACCTAACGAAACGTTGTCCAAAAGCTAAACTAGCAAGTTAGGACTTATAAGAACACTAAATAGAGTATAACGGTCCTATTTAATGCCTTAGGAATGCTCAATTCTATGCATAAACAAGTTTTTCAAATTTCGTGCAATTATGGACTTTACTTGGTCTATTGGCTTCTTTAGCTAACGAAACGAAGTCCAAAAGCGAAACTCGCAAGTTAAAACTTCTAGGAACACTAAATAGAGTATAAAGGTCTATTTTGATGCCTTAGGAATGCTCAATTCTATGCATGGACAAGTTTTTCATGTTTCGTGCCATTTTGAACTTAACTTGGTCTATTGGCTTCTTTACCTAGCGAAACGTTGTCCAAAAGATAAACTAGCAAGTTAAGACTTCCAAGAACACTAAATAGAGTATAACGGTCGACTTCGATGCCTTAGGAATGCTCAATTCCATGCATAGACAAGTTTTTCACATTTCGTGCAATTGTGAACTTAACTTGGTCTATTAGCTTCTTTACCTAACGAAACGATGTCCAAAAGATAAACTAGCCAGTTAAGACTTCTAGGAACACTAAATAGAGTATAAAGGTCCATTTTGATGACTTAGGAATGCTCAACTCTATGCATGGACAAGTTTTTCATGTTTCGTGCCATTTTGAACTTAAGTTGGTCTATTGGCTTCTTTACCTAGCGAAACGTTGTCCAAAAGCTAAACTAGCAAGTTAAGACTTCCAAGAACACTAAATAGAGTATAACGGTCGACTTTGATGCCTTAGGAATGCTCAATTCTATGCATGGACAAGTTTTTCACATTTCGTGCAATTTTGAATTTAACTTGGCCTATTGGCTTCTTTACCTAACGAAACGTTGTCCAAAAGCTAAACTAGCAAGTTAAGACTTCTAAGAACAGTAAATAAAGTATAACGGTCTATGTTGATTCCTTAGGAATGCTCGATTCTATGCATGGACAAGTTTCTCACGTTTCGTGCAATTTTGAACTTAACTTGGTCTATTGGCTTCTTTACCTAACCAAACGTTGTCCAAAAGCTAAACTAGCAAGTTAAGACTTCCAAGAACACTAAAAAGAGTATAACGCTCTATTTTGATGCCTTAGGAATGCTCAATTCTATGCATAGACAAGTTTTTCACATTTCGTGCAATTATGAACTTTACTTGGTCTATTGGCTTCTTTAGCTAACGAAACGAAGTCCAAAAGAGAAACTCGCAAGTTAAGACTTCTAGGAACACTAAATAGAGTACAAAGGTCTATTTTGATGCCTTAGGAATGCTCAATTCTATGCATGGACAAGTTTTTCATGTTTCGTGCCATCTTGAACTTAACTTGGTCTGTTGGCTTCTTTACCTAGCGAAACGTTGTCCAAAAGATAAACTAGCAAGTTAAGACTTCCAACAACACTAAATAGAGTATAACGGTCGACTTTCATGCCTTAGGAATCCTCAATTCCATGCATAGACAAGTTTTTCACATTTCTTGCAATTGTGAACTTAACTTGGTCTATTAGCTTCTTTACCTAACGAAACGATGCCCAACAGATAAACTAGAAAGTTAAGATTTCTAAGAACACTAAATAGAGTATAACGGTCTATTTTGATGCCTTAGGATTGCTCAATTCTATGCATGGACAAGTTTTTCACGTTTCGGGCAATTTTGAACTTAACTTGGTCTATTGGCTTCTTTACCTAACAAAACATTGTCCAAAAGCTAAACTAGCAAGTTCAGACTTCTAAGAATAGTAAATAGAGTATAACGGTCTATTTTGATGCCTTAGGAATGCTCAATTTTATGCATGGACAAATTTTTCACTTTTCGTGCAATTTTGAATTTAACTTGGTCTCTTGGCTTCTTTACCTAACGAAACGTTGTCCAAAAGCTAAACTAGCAAGTTAAGACTTCCAAGAACACTAAAAAGAGTATAACGGTCGATTTTGATGCCTTAGGAATGCTCAATTCTATGCATGGACAAGTTTTCCCGTTTCGTGCCATTTTGAACTTAACTTGGTCTATAGGCTTCTTTACCTAACGAAACGTTGTCCAAAAGCTAAACTAGCAAGTTAAGACTTCTAAGAACACTAAATAGAGTATAACGGTCCATTTTGATGCCTTAGGAACGCTCAATTCTATGCATAGACAAGTTTTTCATGTTTTGTGCAATTTTGAACTTAACTTGGTCTATTGGCTTCTTTACCTAACGAAACGATGTCCAAAAGCTAAACTAGTAAGTTAAGACTTCTAAGAACACTAAATAGAGTATAACGGTCCATTTTGATGCCGTATGAATTCTCAATTCTATGCATGGACAAGTTTTTCACATTTCGTGCCATTTTGAACTTCAGTTGGTCTATTGGCCTCTTTACCTAACAAAAAGATGTCCAAAAGATAAACTAGCAAGTTAAGACTTTGAAGAACACTAAATAGATTATGACGGTCCATTTTGAAACCTTAGAAACGCTCAATTCTATGCATAGACAAGTTTTTCACGTTTCATGCAATTTTGAACTTCACTTGGTCTATTGGCTTCTTTACCTAACGAAACATTGTCCAAAAGCTAAACTAGCAAGTTAAGACTTCTAAGAAAAGTTAATAGAGTATAAGGGTCTATTTTGATGCCTTAGGAATGCTCAATTCTATGCATGGACAATATTTTCACGTTTCGTGCAATTTTGAGTTTAACTTTGTCTATTGGCTTCTTTACCTAACGAAGCGTTGTCCAAAAGCTAAACTAGCAAGTTAGGACTTCTAAGAAAAGTAAATAAAGTATAACGGTCTATGTTGATTCCTTAGGAATGCTCAATTCTATGCATGGACAAATTTTTCACGTTTCGTGCAATTTTGAACTTAACTTGGTCTATTGGCTTCTTTACCTAACCAAACGTTGTCCAAAAGCTAAACTAGCAAGTTAAGACTTCCAAGAACACTAAAAAGAGTATAACGCTCTATTTTGATGCCTTAGGAATGCTCAATTCTATGCATAGACAAGTTTTTCACATTTCGTGCAATTATGAACTTTACTTGGTCTATTGGCTTCTTTAGCTAACGAAACGAAGTCCAAAAGAGAAACTCGCAAGTTAAGACTTCTAGGAACACTAAATAGAGTACAAAGGTCTATTTTGATGCCTTAGGAATGCTCAATTCTATGCATGGACAAGTTTTTCATGTTTCGTGCCATCTTGAACTTAACTTGGTCTGTTGGCTTCTTTACCTAGCGAAACGTTGTCCAAAAGATAAACTAGCAAGTTAAGACTTCCAAGAACACTAAATAGAGTATAACGGTCGACTTTCATGCCTTAGGAATCCTCAATTCCATGCATAGACAAGTTTTTCACATTTCTTGCAATTGTGAACTTAACTTGGTCTATTAGCTTCTTTACCTAACGAAACGATGCCCAACAGATAAACTAGAAAGTTAAGATTTCTAAGAACACTAAATAGAGTATAACGGTCTATTTTGATGCCTTAGGATTGCTCAATTCTATGCATGGACAAGTTTTTCACGTTTCGGGCAATTTTGAACTTAACTTGGTCTATTGGCTTCTTTACCTAACAAAACATTGTCCAAAAGCTAAACTAGCAAGTTCAGACTTCTAAGAATAGTAAATAGAGTATAACGGTCTATTTTGATGCCTTAGGAATGCTCAATTCCATGCATGGACAAATTTTTCACTTTTCGTGCAATTTTGAATTTAACTTGGTCTCTTGGCTTCTTTACCTAACGAAACGTTGTCCAAAAGCTAAACTAGCAAGTTAAGACTTCCAAGAACACTAAAAAGAGTATAACGGTCGATTTTGATGCCTTAGGAATGCTCAATTCTATGCATGGACAAGTTTTCCCGTTTCGTGCCATTTTGAACTTAACTTGGTCTATAGGCTTCTTTACCTAACGAAACGTTGTCCAAAAGCTAAACTAGCAAGTTAAGACTTCTAAGAACACTAAATAGAGTATAACAGTCCATTTTGATGCCTTAGGAACGCTCAATTCTATGCATAGACAAGTTTTTCATGTTTTGTGTAATTTTGAACTTAACTTGGTCTATTGGCTTCTTTACCTAACGAAACGATGTCCAAAAGCTAAACTAGTAAGTTAAGACTTCTAAGAACACTAAATAGAGTATAACGGTCCATTTTGATGCCGTATGAATTCTCAATTCTATGCATGGACAAGTTTTTCACATTTCGTGCCATTTTGAACTTCACTTGGTCTATTGGCCTCTTTACCTAACAAAAAGATGTCCAAAAGATAAACTAGCAAGTTAAGAGTTTGAAGAACACTAAATAGATTATGACGGTCCATTTTGAAACCTTAGAAACGCTCAATTCTATGCATAGACAAGTTTTTCACGTTTCATGCAATTTTGAACTTAACTTGGTCTATTGGCTTCTTTACCTAACGAAACATTGTCCAAAAGCTAAACTAGCAAGTTAAGACTTCTAAGAAAAGTTAATAGAGTATAACGGTCTATTTTGATGCCTTAGGAATGCTCAATTCTATGCATGGACAATATTTTCACGTTTCGTGCAATTTTGAGTTTAACTTTGTCTATTGGCTTCTTTACCTAACGAAGCGTTGTCCAAAAGCTAAACTAGCAAGTTAGGACTTCTAAGAAAAGTAAATAAAGTATAACGGTCTATGTTGATTCCTTAGGAATGCTCAATTCTATGCATGGACAAATTTTTCACGTTTCGTGCAATTTTGAACTTAACTTGGTCTATTGGCTTCTTTACCTAACCAAACAATGTCCAAAAGCTAAACTAGCAAGTTAAGACTTCCAAGAACACTAAAAAGAGTATAACTCTCTATTTTGATGCCTTAGGAATGCTCAATTCTATGCATGGACAAGTTTTTCATGTTTAGTGCCATTTTGAACTTAACTTGGTCTATTGGCTTCTTTACCTAACGAAACGTTGTACAAAAGCTAAACTAGCAAGTTAACACTTCTAAGAACACTAAATAGAGTATAACGGTCCAATTTAATGCCTTAGGAATGCTCAATTCTATGCATAAACAAGTTTTTCACATTTCGTGCAATTGTCAAGTTTACTTGGTCTATTGGCTTCTTTAGCTAACGAAACGAAGTCCAAAAGTGAAACTCGCAAGTTAAGACTTCTAGGAACACTAAATAGAGCATAAAGGTCTATTTTGATGCCTTAGGAATGCTCAATTCTATGCATGGACAACTTTTTCATGTTTCGTGTCATTTTGAACTTAACTTGGTCTATTGGCTTCTTTACCTAGCGAAACGTTTTCCAAATGCTAAACTAGCAAGTTAAGACTTGCAAGAACACTAAATAGAGTGTAACGGTCGACTTTGATGCCTTAGGAATGCTCAATTCCATGCATAGACAAGTTTTTCACATTTCGTGCAATTGTGAACTTAACTTGGTCTATTAGCTTCTTTACCTAACGAAACGATGTCCAAAAGATAAACTAGCAAACTAAGACTTCTAAGAACACTAAATAGAGTATAACGGTCTATTTTGATGCCTTAGGATTGCTGAATTCTATGCATGGACAAGTTTTTCACGTTTATTGCAATGTTGAACTTAACTTGGTCTATTGGCTTCTTTACCTCACAAAACATTGTCCAAAAGCTTAACTAGCAAGTTAAGACTTCTAAGAATAGTAAATAGAGTATAGCAGTCTATTTTCATGCCTTAGGAATGCTCAATTCTATGCATGGACAAGTTTTTCACGTTTCGTGCTATTTTAAACTTAACTTGGTCTATAGGCTTCTTTACCTAACGAAACGTTGTCGAAAAGCTAAACTAGCAAGTTAAGACTTCTAAGAACACTAAATAGAGTATAACGGTCCATTTTGATGCCTTAGGAATGCTCAATTCTATGCCTAGACAAGTTTTTCACGTTTCGTGTAATTTTGAACTTAACTTGGTCTATTGGCTTCTTTACCTAACGAAAGGTTGTCCAAAAGCTAAACTAGTCAGTTAAGACTTCTAAGAACACTAAATAGAGTATAACGGTCCATTTTGATGCCGTAGGAATGCTCAATTCTATGCATGGACAAGTTTTTCACGTTTCGTGCCATTTTGAACTTAACTTGGTCTATTGGCTTCTTTACCTAACGAAACGTTGTCCAAAAGCTAAACTACCAAATTAAGACATCTAAAAACACTAAATGGAGTATAACGGTCCATTTTGATGCCTTAGGAATGCTCAATTCTATGCATGGACAAGTTTTTCACTTTTCGTGCCATTTTAAACTTAACTTGGTCTATTGGCATCTTTACCCAACGAAAGGTTGTCCAAAAGCTAAACTAGCATGTTAAGACTTCTAAAAACACTAAATGGAGTATAACGTCCATTTTGATGCCTTAGGAATGCTCAATTCTACGCATGGATAAGTTTTTCACGTTTCGTGCCACTTTGAACTTAACTTGGTCTATTGGCTTCTTTACCTAATGAAACGTTGTCCAAAAGCTAAACTAGCAAGTTAAGACTTCTAAAAACACTAAATGGAGTATAATGGTCCATTTTGATGCCTTAGGAATGCTCAATTCTATGAATAGACAAGTTTTTCACGTTTCGTGCAATTTTGAAATTAACTTGGTCTATTGGCTTCTTTACCTAACGAAACGATGTCCAAAAGCTAAACTAGCAAGTTAAGACTTTGAAGAACACTAAATAGAGTATAACGTCCATTTTGATGCCTTAGGAATGCTTAATTCTATGCATAGACAAGTTTTTCACGTTTCGTACAATTTTGAACTTAACTTGGTCTATTGGCTTCTTTACCTAACGAAACGATGTCCAAAAGCTAAACTACTAAGTTAAGACTTCTAAAAACACTAAATAGAGTATAACGTTCCATTTTGATGCCATAGGAATGCTCAATTCTATGCATGGACAAGTTTTTCATGTTTCGTGCCATTTTGAACTTAACTTGGTCTATTGGCATCTTTACCTAACGAAACGTTGTTGAAAAGTTAAACTAGGAACTTAAGACTTCTAAAAACACTAAATGGAGTATAACGGACAATTTTAATGGACAAGTTTTTCACGTTTCGTGCCACTTTGAACTTAACTTGGTCTATTGGCTTCTTTACCTAAAGTAACGTTGTCCAAAAGCTAAACTAGCAAGTTAAGACTTCTAAAAACACTAAATGGACTATAATGATCCATTTTGATGCCTTAGGAATGCTCAATTCTATGCATGGACAAGTTTTTCATGTTTGGTGCCATTTTGAACTTAACTTGGTCTATTGGCTTCTTTACCTAACGAAACGTTGTACAAAAGCTAAACTAGCAAGTTAACACTTCTAAGAACACTAAATAGAGTATAACGGTCCAATTTAATGCCTTAGGAATGCTCAATTCTATGCATAAACAAGTTTTTCACATTTCGTGCAATTGTCAAGTTTACTTGGTCTATTGGCTTCTTTAGCTAACGAAACAAAGTCCAAAAGTGAAACTCGCAAGTTAAGACTTCTAGGAACACTAATTAGAGCATAAAGGTCTATTTTGATGCCTTAGGAATGCTCAATTCTATGCATGGACAAGTTTTTCATGTTTCGTCTCATTTTGAACTTAACTTGGTCTATTGGCTTCTTTACCTAGCGAAACGTTTTCCAAATGCTAAACTAGCAAGTTAAGACTTCCAAGAACACTAAATAGAGTGTAACGGTCGACTTTGATGCCTTAGGAATGCTCAATTCCATGCATAGACAAGTTTTTCACATTTCGTGCAATTGTGAACTTAACTTGGTCTATTAGCTTCTTTACCTAACGAAACGATGTCCAAAAGATAAACTAGCAAGCTAAGACTTCTAAGAACACTAAATAGAGTATTACGGTCTATTTTGATGCCTTAGGATTGCTCAATTCTATGCATGGACAAGTTTTTCACGTTTAGTGTAATGTTGAACTTAACTTGGTCTATTGGCTTCTTTACCTCACAAAACATTGTCCAAAAGCTTAACTAGCAAGTTAAGACTTCTAAGAATAGTAAATAGAGTATAGCAGTCTATTTTGATGCCTTAGGAATGCTCAATTCTATGCATGGACAAGTTTTTCACGTTTCGTGCTATTTTGAACTTAACTTGGTCTATAGGGTTCTTTACCTAACGAAACGTTGTCCAAAAGCTAAACTAGCAAGTTAAGACTTCTAAGAACACTAAATAGAGTATAACGGTCCATTTTGATGCCTTAGGAATGCTCAATTCTATGCCTAGACAAGTTTTTCACGTTTCGTGTAATTTTGAACTTAACTTGGTCTATTGGCTTCTTTACCTAACGAAAGGTTGTCCAAAAGCTAAACTAGTCAGTTAAGACTTCTAAGAACACTAAATAGAGTATAACGGTCCATTTTGATGCCGTAGGAATGCTCATATCTATGCATGGACAAGTTTTTCACGTTTCGTGCCATTTTGAACTTAACTTGGTCTATTGGCTTCTTTACCTAACGAAACGTTGTCCAAAAGCTAAACTACCAAGTTAAGACTTCTAAAAACACTAAATGGAGTATAACGGTCCATTTTGATGCCTTAGGAATGCTCAATTCTATGCATGGACAAGTTTTTCACGTTTCGTGCCATTTTGAACTTAACTTGGTCTATTGGCATCTTTACCTAACGAAAGGTTGTCCAAAAGCTAAACTAGCATGTTAAGACTTCCAAAAACACTAAATGGAGTATAACGTCCATTTTGATGCCTTAGGAATGCTCAATTCTACGGATGGATAAGTTTTTCACGTTTCGTGCCACTTTGAACTTAACTTGGTCTATTGGCTTCTTTACCTAATGAAACGTTGTCCAAAAGCTAAACTAGCAAGTTAAGACTTCTAAAAACACTAAATGGAGTATAATGGTCCATTTTGATGCCTTAGGAATGCTCAATTCTATGAATAGACAAGTTTTTCACGTTTCGTGCAATTTTGAACTTAACTTGGTCTATTGGCTTCTTTACCTAACGAAACGATGTCCAAAAGCTAAACTAGCAAGTTAAGACTTTGAAGAACACTAAATAGAGTATAACGTCCATTTTGATGCCTTAGGAATGCTCAATTCTATGCATAGACAAGTTTTTCACGTTTCGTACAATTTTGAACTTAACTTGGTCTATTGGCTTCTTTACCTAACGAAACGATGTCCAAAAGCTAAACTAGCAAGTTAAGACTTTGAAGAACACTAAATAGAGTATAACGGTCCATTTTGATGCCTTAGGAATGCCCAATTCTATGCATAGATAAGTTTTTCACGTTCCGCGTAATTTTGAACTTAACTTGGTCTATTGGCTTCTTTACCTAACGAAACATTGTCCAAAAGCTAAACTTGCAAGTTAAGACTTCTAAGAACAGTAAATAGAATATAACGGTCTATTTTGAAGCCTTAGGAATGCTCAATTCTATGCACTGACAAGTTTTCCACGTTTCGTGCAATTTTGAACTTAACTTGGTCTATTGGCTTCTTTACCTAACGAAACGTTGTCCAAAAGCTAAATTAGTCAGTTAAGACTTCTAAGAACACTAAATAGAGTATAACGGTCCATTTTGATGCCGTAGGAATGCTCAGTTCTATGCATGGACAAGTTTTTCATGTTTCGTGCCATTTTGAAGTTAACTTGGTATGTTGGCTTCTTTACCTAACGAAACGTAGCCCAAAAGCTGAACTAGCAAGTTAAGACTTCTAAGAACACTAAATAGAGTATAACGGTCCATTTTGATGCCTTAGGAATGCTCAATTCTATGCATAGACAAGTTTTTCACGTTTCGGGTAATTTTGAACTTAACTTGGTCTATTGGCTTCTTTACCTAATGAAACGATGTCCAAAAGCTAAACTAGTAAGTTAAGACTTCTAAGAACACTAAATAGAGTATAACGGTCCATTTTGATGCCGTAGGAATGCTCAGTTCTATGCATTGACAAGTTTTTAATGTTTCGTGCCATTTTGAAGTTAACTTGGTATGTTGGCTTCTTTACCTAACGAAACGTAGCCCAAAAGCTGAACTAGCAAGTTAAGACTTCTAAGAACACTAAAGAGAGTATAAAGGTCCATTTTGATGCGTTAGGAATGCTCAATTCCATGCATAGACAAGTTTTTCACATTTCGTGCAATTGTGAACTTAACTTGGTCTATTAGCTTCTTTACCTAACGAAACGATGTCCAAAATATAAACTAGCAAGTTAAGACTTCTAAGAACACTAAATAGAGTATAACGGTCTTTTTTGATGCCTTAGGATTGCTCAATTCTATGCATGGACAAGTTTTTCACGTTTCACGCAATTTTCAACTTAACTTGGTCTATTGGCTTCTTTACCTGACGAAACGATGTCCAAAAGCTAAACTAGTAAGTTAAGACTTCTAACAACACTAAATAGGGTATAACGGTCCATTTTGATGCCTTAGGAATGCTCAATTCTATGCATAGACAAGTTTTTCACGTTTCGTGCAATTTTGAACTTAACTTGGTCTATTGGCTTCTTTACCTGACGAAACGTTGTCCAAAAGCTAAACTAGCAAGTTAAGACTTCTAAGAACACTAAATAGAGTATAACGGTCCATTTTGATGCCTTAGGAATGCTCAATTCTATGCATAGACAAGTTTTTCACGTTTCGTGTAATTTTGAACTTAACTTGGTCTATTGGCTTCTTTACCTAATGAAACGATGTCCAAAAGCTAAACTAGTAAGTTAAGACTTCTAAGAACACTAAATAGAGTATAACGGTCCATTTTGATGCCGTAGGAATTCTCAATTCTATGCATGGACAAGTTTTTCACGTTTCATGCCATTTTGAACTTAACTTTGTCTATTGGCTTCTTTACCTAACGAAAGGATGTCCAAAAGCTAAACTAGCAAGTTAAGACTTCTAAAAACACTGAATGGAGTATAACGGTCCATTTTGATGCCTTAGGAATGCTCAATTCTATGCATGGACAAGTTTTTCACGTTTCGTGCCATTTTGAACTTAACTTGGTCTATTGGCTTCTTTACCTAACGAAACGTTGTCCAAAAGCTAAACTAGAAAGCTAAGACTTCTAAAAACACTAAATGGAGTATAACGGTCCATTTTGATGCCTTAGGAATCTCAATTCTATGCATGGACAAGTTTTTCACGTTTCGTGCCATTTTGAACTTAACTTGGTCTATTGACTTCTTTACCTAACGAAACGTTGTCCAAAAGCTAAACTAGAAAGTTAAGACTTCTAAAAACACTAAATGGAGTATAACGGTCCATTTTGATGCCTTAGGAATGCTCAATTCTATGCATGGACAAGTTTTTCACGTTTCGTGCCATTTTGAACTTAACTTGGTCTATTGGCTTCTTTACCTAACGAAACGTTGTCCAAAAGCTAAACTAGTAAGTTAAGACTTCTAAGAACACTAAATAGACTATAACGGTCCATTTTGATGCCTTAGGAATGCTCAATTCTATGCATAGACAAGTTTTTCACGTTTCGTACAATTTTGAACTTAACTTGGTCTATTGGCTTCTAAACCTAACGAAACGATGTCCAAAAGCTAAACTAGTAAGTTAAGACTTCTAAGAACACTAAATAGAGTATAACGGTCTATTTTGATGCCTTAGGATTGCTCAATTCTATGCATGGACAAGTTTCTCACGTTTCACGCAATTTTGAACTTAACTTTGTCTATTGGATTCTTTACCTGACGAAACGATGTCCAAAAGCTAAACTAGTAAGTTAAGACTTCTAAGAACACTAAATAGGGTATAACGTTCCATTTTGATGCCTTAGGAATGCTCAATTCTATGCATAGACAAGTTTTTCACGTTTCGTGTAATTTTGAACTTAACTTGGTTTATTGGCTTCTTTACCTGACGAAACGTTGTCCAAAAGCTAAACTAGCAAGTTAAGACTTCTAAGAACACTAAATAGAGTATAACGGTCCATTTTGATGCCTTAGGAATGCTCAATTCTATGCATAGACAAGTTTTTCACGTTTCGGGTAATTTTGAACTTAACTTGGTCTATTGGCTTCTTTACCTAATGAAACGATGTCCAAAAGCTAAACTAGTAAGTTAAGACTTCTAAGAACACTAAATAGAGTATAACGGTCCATTTTGATGCCGTAGGAATTCTCAATTCTATGCATGGACAAGTTTTTCACGTTTCATGCCATTTTGAACTTAACTTTGTCTATTGGCTTCTTTACCTAACGAAAGGTTGTCCAAAAGCTAAACTAGCAAGTTAAGACTTCTAAAAACACTGAATGGAGTATAACGGTCCATTTTGATGCCTTAGGAATGCTCAATTCTATGCATGGACAAGTTTTTCACGTTTCGTGCCATTTTGAACTTAACTTGGTCTATTGGCTTCTTCACCTAACGAAACGTTGTCCAAAAGCTAAACTAGAAAGCTAAGACTTCTAAAAACACTAAATGGAGTATAACGGTCCATTTTGATGCCTTAGGAATCTCAATTCTATGCATGGACAAGTTTTTCACGTTTCGTGCCATTTTGAACTTAACTTGGTCTATTGACTTCTTTACCTAACGAAACGTTGTCCAAAAGCTAAACTAGAAAGTTAAGACTTCTAAAAAC
Source organism: Tripterygium wilfordii (assembly GCF_013401445.1). Taxonomy (NCBI): domain Eukaryota; kingdom Viridiplantae; phylum Streptophyta; class Magnoliopsida; order Celastrales; family Celastraceae; genus Tripterygium; species Tripterygium wilfordii. The sequence goes on from NC_052245.1 coordinate 7,215,536, forward strand.
ACTAAATGGAGTATAACGGTCCATTTTGATGCCTTAGGAATGCTCAATTCTATGCATGGACAAGTTTTTCACGTTTCGTGCCATTTTGAACTTAACTTGGTCTATTGGCTTCTTTACCTAACGAAACGTTGTCCAAAAGCTAAACTAGAAAGTTAAGACTTCTAAAAACACTAAATGGAGTATAACGGTCCATTTTGATGCCTTAGGAATGCTCAATTCTATGCATGGACAAGTTTTTCACGTTTCGCGCAATTTTGAACTTAACTTGGTCTATTGGCTTCTTTACCTAACGAAACGATGTCCAAAAGCTAAACTAGCAAGTTAAGACTTTGAAGAACACTAAATAGACTATAACGGTCCATTTTGATGCCTTAGGAATGCTCAATTCTATGCATAGACAAGTTTTTCACGTTTCGTACAATTTTGAACTTAACTTGGTCTATTGGCTTCTAAACCTAACGAAACGATGTCCAAAAGCTAAACTAGTAAGTTAAGACTTCTAAGAACACTAAATAGAGTATAACGGTCTATTTTGATGCCTTAGGATTGCTCAATTCTATGCATGGACAAGTTTCTCACGTTTCACGCAATTTTGAACTTAACTTTGTCTATTGGATTCTTTACCTGACGAAACGATGTCCAAAAGCTAAACTAGTAAGTTAAGACTTCTAAGAACACTAAATAGGGTATAACGGTCCATTTTGATGCCTTAGGAATGCTCAATTCTATGCATAGACAAGTTTTTCACGTTTCGTGTAATTTTGAACTTAACTTGGTTTATTGGCTTCTTTACCTGACGAAACGTTGTCCAAAAGCTAAACTAGCAAGTTAAGACTTCTAAGAACAGTAAATAGAGTATAACGGTCCATTTTGATGCCTTAGGAATGCTCAATTCTATGCATAGACAAGTTTTTCACATATCGGGTAATTTTGAACTTAACTTGGTCTATTGGCTTCTTTACCTAACGAAACGATGTCCAAAAGCTAAACTAGTAAGTTAAGACTTCTAAGAACACTAAAAAGAGTATAACGGTCCATTTTGATGCCGTAGGAATTCTCAATTCTATGCATGGACAAGTTTTTCACGTTTCATGCCATTTTGAACTTAACTTGGTCTATTGGCTTCTTTACCTAATGAAAGGTTGTCCAAAAGCTAAACTAGCAAGTTAAGACTTCTAAAAACACTAAATGGAGTATAACGGTCCATTTTGATGCCTTAGGAATGCTCAATTCTATGTTGCACGATAGCTAAACTAGCATGTTAGACTTCTAAGAACAATAAATAGAGTACAACAGTCCACTTTGATGCTTTGGAATTGCTCCACTCCCTCCATAGACTAGCTTTTGATGATTTTGCGCAATTTGAAATGTAACATGGTCTATTGCTGTCATTACCTTATCAAACGTTGCACGAAAGCTAAACTAGCATGTTAGACTTCTAAGAACACTAAATAGAGTACAGCGGTCCACTTTGATGCTTTGGAATTGCTCAACTCTCTCCATTGATGAGCTTCTGACGTTTTTATGCAATTTGAAACGTAACATTGTCTATGGGCATCATTACTTTATGAAACATGGCACGAAAGCTAAACTAGCCTGTTAGACTTCTAAGAACACTAAATAGAGTACAGCGGTCCACATTGATGCTTTCGAATTGCACTACTCTCTCCATAGACTAGCTTTTGACGTTTTTTTGCAATTTGAAACGTAACAAGGTCTATTGGAATCATTACCTTATGAAACATTGCGCGAAAGCTAAAATAGCCTGTTAGACATCTAAGAACTCTAAATAGAGTACATCGGTCCAATTTGATGCTTTGGAATTGCTGAACTCTCTCCATAGATGAGCTTTTGTCGTTTTTGCGCAATTTGAAATGTAACATGGTCTATTGGCATCATTACTTTATCAAACATTGCACGAAAGCTCAACTAGCTTGTTAGACTTCTAAGAACACTAAATAGAGTACAACGATCCACTTTCATGCTTTGGAATTGCTCAACTCTCTCCATAGACGAGGTTTTGGTGTTTTTATGCAATTTGAAATGTAACATGGTCTATTAGGATCATTACCTTATGAAACGTTGCATAAAAGCTAAACTAGTCTGTTAGACTGCTTAGAACACTAAATAGAGTACAGTGGTCCACTTTGCTGCTTTCGAACTGCTCGACTCTCTCCATCGATGAGGTTTTGATGTTTTTTTGCAATTTGAAATGTAATATGGTTCATTGCTGTGATTACCTTATGAAACAATGCACGAAAGCTAAACTAGCATGTTAGACATCTAAGAACACTAAGTAGAGTACAACGGTCCACTCGGATGCTTTAGAATTGCTCCACTCCCTCCATAGACTAGCTTCTAAGAACACTAAATAGAGTACGGCGGTCCACTTTGATGCTTTGGAATTGCTCAACTCTCTCCATAGATGAGCTTTTGACGTTTATTTGCAATTTTAAATGAAACATGGTCTATTGGCATCATTACCTTATGAAATATTGCACGAAAGCTTAACTAGTGTGTTAGACTTCTAAGAACACTAAATAGAGTGCAGCGGTACACTCTGATGCTTTGGAATTGCTCAACTATCTCCATAGAAGAGCTTTTGACATTTTTTTGCAATTTGAAATGTGGTCTATTGGCATCATTACCTTATGAAACATTGCACGAAAGCTAAACTAGCATGTTAGACTTCTAAGAACACTAAATAGAGTGCAGCGGTACACTCTGATGCTTTGGAATTGCTCAACTATCTCTATAGAAGAGCTTTTGACATTTTTTTGCAATTTGAAATGTGACATGGTCTATTGGCATCATTACCTTATGAAATATTGCACGAAAGCTAAACTAGCATGTTAGACTTCTAAGAACACTAAATAGAGTACAGCGGTCCACTTTGATGCTTTGGAATTGCTCAACTCTCTCCATTGATGAGCTTCTGACGTTTTTATGCAATTAGAAACGTAACATTGTCTATTGGCATCATTACCTTATGAAACATGGCACGAAAGCTAAACTAGCCTGTTATACTTCTCAGAACACTAAATAGAGTGCAGCGTTCCGCTCTAATGCTTTGGAATTGCACACCTATCTCCATAGAAGAGCATTTGACATTTTTTTACAATTTGAAATGTAACATGGTCTATTGGCATCATTACCTTATGAAACATTGCACGAAAGCTAAACTAGCATGTTAGACATTTAAGAACACTAAATAGAGTAGAACGGTCCATTTTTGATGCTTTGGAATTGCTCCACTCTCTCCATAGACTAGCTTTTGATGATTTTGCGCAATTTGAAATGTAACATGGTCTATTGCTGTGATTACCTTATGAAACGTTGCACGAAAGCTAAACTAGCATGTCAGACTTCTAAGAACACTAAATAGAGTACAACGGTCCACTCTGATGCTTTGGAATTGCTCCACCCCCTCCATAGACTAGCTTCTAAGAACACTAAATAGAGTACAGCGGTCCACTTTGATGGTTTGGAATTGCTCAACTCTCTCCATAGATGAGCTTTTGACATTTATTTGTAATTTTAAATGAAACATGGTCTATTGGCATCATTACCTTATGAAACATTGCACGAAAGCTTAACTAATGTGTTAGACTTCAGAGAACACCAAATAGAGTGCAGCGGTCCACTCTGATGCTTTGGAATTGCTTAACTATCTCCATAGAAGAGCATTTGACATTTTTTTGCAATTTGAAATGTGACATGGTCTATTGGCATCATTACCTTATGAAACATTGCACGAAAGCTAAACTAGCATGTTAGACTTCTAAGAACACTAAATAGAGTACAGCGGTCCACTTTCATGCTTTGGAATTGCTCAACTCTCTCCATTGATGAGCTTCTGACGTTTTTATGCAATTAGAAACGTAACATTGTCTATTGGCATCATTACCTTATGAAACATGGCACGAAAGCTAAACTAGCCTGTTATACGTCTAAGAACACTAAATAGAGTGCAGCGGTCCACTCTAATGCTTTGGAATTGCACAACTATCTCCATAGAAGAGCATTTGACATTTTTTTACAATTTGAAATGTAACATGGTCTATTGGCATCAGTACCTTATGAAACATTTCACGAAAGCTAAACTAGCATGTTAGACATCTAAGAACACTAAATAGAGTAGAACGGTCTACTTTGATGCTTTAGAATTGCTCCACTCTCTCCATAGACTAGTTTTCGATGATTTTGCACAATTTGAAATCTAACATGGTCTATTGCTGTCATTACCTTATGAAACGTTGCACGAAAGCAAAGCTAGCATGTTAGACTTCTAAGAACACTAAATAGAGTACAGCGGTCCACTTTGATGCTTTGGAATTTCTCAGCTCTCTCCATAGATGAGCTTCTTACGTTTATTTGCAATTTGAAATGTAACATGGTCTATTGGCATAATTACCTTATGAAACATTGCACTAAAGCTAAACTAGCGTGTTAGACTTCTAACAACACTAAATAGAGTGCAGCGGTCTACACTGATGCTTTGGAATTGCACAACTATCTCCATAGAAGAGCTTTTGACGTTTTTTTGCAATTTGAAATGTAACATGGTCTATTGGCATCATTACCATATGAAACATTGCACGAAAGCTAAACTAGCATGTTAGACTTCTAAGAACACTAAATAGAGTAGAACGGTCCACATTGATGCTTTGGAATTGCTCCACTCTCTCCATAGACTAGCTTTTGACGATTTTGCGCAATTTGAAATGTAACATGGTGTATTGCTGTCATTACCATCAAACGTTGCACGAAAGCTAAACTAGCATGTTAGACTTCTAAGTACACTAAATAGAGTACATCGGTCCACTTTAATGCTTTGGAATTGCTCGACTCTCTCTACAGATGAGCTTCTGATGTTTATTTGCAATTTGAAATGTAACATGGTCTATTGGCATCATTACCTTATGAAACATTGCACAAAAGCTAAACTAGAATGTTAGACTTCTAAGAACATTAAATAGAGTACAATGGTCCACTTTGATGCCTTGGAATTGCTCAACTCTCTCCATTGATGAGCTTCTGACGTTTTTATGCAATTTGAAACGTAACATTGTCTATTCGCATCATTACCTTATGAAACATGGCACGAAAGCTAAACTAGCCTGTTAGACTTCTAAGAACACTAAATAGAGTACATCGGTTCACATTGATGCTTTGGAATTGCTCTACTCTCTCCATAGACTAGCTTTTGACGTTTTTCTGTAATTTGAAACGTAACAAGGTCTATTGGCATCATTACCTTATGAAACGTTGCACGAAAACTAAAATAGCCTGTTAGACATCTAAGAACACTAAATAGAGTATAGCGGTCGAATTTCATGCTTTGGAATTGCTCAACTCTCTCCATAGATGAGCTTTCGGCGTTTTTGCGCAATTTGAAATGTAACATGGTCTATTGGCATCATTACCTTATAAAACATTGCACGAAAGCTCAACTAGCATGTTAGACTTCTAAGAACACTAAATAGAGTACAACGATCCACTTTGATGCTTTGGAATTGCTCAACTTTCTCCATAGACGAGGTTTTTGTGTTTTTATGCTATTTGAAATGTAACATTGTCTATTGGGATCATTACCATATGAAACGTTACATGAAAGCTAAACTAGCCTGTTAGACTGCTTAGAACACTAAATAGAGTATAGTGGTCCACTTTGATGCTTTGGAGTTGCTCGACTCTCTCCATCGATGAGGTTTTGATGTTTTTTTGTAATTTGAAATGTAACATGGTTTATTGGCATCATTACCTTATCAAACGTTGCACAAAAGCTAAACTAGCATGTTAAACTGCTTAGAACACTAAATAGAGTACAACGGTCCACTTTTATGCTTTGGAATTGTTCAACTCTCTCCATAGACAAGCTTTTCACGTTTTTACGCAATTAGAAATGTCACATGGTCTATTGCTGTCATTACCTTATGAAACGTTGCACGAAAGCTAAACTAGCATGTTAAACTTCTAAGAACACTAAATAGAGTACAACGGTCTACTTTGATGCTTTGGAATTGCTCCACTCCCTCCATAGACTAGCTTTTGACGATTTTACGCAATTTGCAATGTAACATGGTCTATTGCTGTCATTACCTTATCAAACGTTGCACGAAAGCTAAACTAGCATGTTAGACTTCAAAGAACACTAAATATAGTACAGCGGTCCACTTTGATGATTTGGAATTGCTCAACTCTCTCCATAGAAGTGCTTTTGACATTTTTTTGCACTTTGAAATGTAAGATGGTCTATTGGCATCATTACCTTATAAAACATTGCACGAAAGCTAAACTAGCATGTTAGACTTCTAAGAACACTAAATAGAGTACAGCGGTCCACTTTTATGCTTTGGAATTGCTCAACTCTCTCCATAGAAGTGCTTTTGACATTTTTTTGCACTTTGAAATGTAAGATGGTCTATTGGCATCATTACCTTATAAAACATTGCACGAAAGCTAAACTAGCATGTTAGAGTTCTAAGAACACTAAATAGAGTACAGCGGTCCACTTTTATGCTTTGGAATTGCTCAACTCTCTCCATTGATGAGCTTCTCACGTTTTTATGTAATTAGAAACGTAACATTGTCTATTGGCCTCATTACCTTATGAAACATTGCACGAAAGCTTAAATAGCGTGTTAGACTTCTAAGAACACTAAATAGAGTGCAGCGGTCCACTCTGATGGTTTGGAATTGCTCAACTATCTCCATAGAAGTGCTTTTGATATTTTTTTGCACTTTGAAATGTAAGATGGTCTATTGGCATCATTACCTTATAAAACATTGCACGAAAGCTAAACTAGCATGTTAGACTTCTAAGAACACTAAATAGAGTACAGCGGTCCACTTTTATGCTTTGGAATTGCTCAACTCTCTCCATTGATGAGCTTCTCACGTTTTTATGTAATTAGAAACGTAACATTGTCTATTGGCATCATTACCTTATGAAACATTGCACGAAAGCTTAAATAGCGTGTTAGACTTCTAAGAACACTAAATAGAGTGCAGCGGTCCACTCTGATGCTTTGGAATTGCTCAACTATCTCCATAGAAGTGCTTTTGACATTTTTTTGCACTTTGAAATGTAAGATGGTCTATTGGCATCATTACCTTATAAAACATTGCACGAAAGCTAAACTAGCATGTTAGACTTCTAAGAACACTAAATAGAGTACATCGGTCCACTTTTATGCTTTGGAATTGCTCAACTCTCTCCATTGATGAGCTTCTCACGTTTTTATGTAATTAGAAACATAACATTGTCTATTGGCATCATTACCTTATGAAACATGGCACGAAAGCTAAGCTAGCCTGTTACACTTCTAAGAACACTAAACAGAGTACAACGGTCCACATTGATGCTTTGGAATTGCTCTACTCTCTCCATAGACTAGCTTTTGACGTTTTTCTGCAATTTGAAACGTAACAAGGTCTATTGGCATCAATACCTTATAAAACGTTGCACGAAAGCTAAAATAGCCTGTTAGACATCTAAGAACACTAAATAGATAACAACGATCCAATTTGATGCTTTGGAATTGCCGAACTCTCTCCATAGACGTGCTTTTGACGTTTTTGCGCAATTTGAAATGTAACATGGTATTGGCATCATTACCTTATCAAACATTGCACGAAAGCTAAAATAGCGTGTTAGACATCTAAGAACACTAAATAGAGCACAGCGGTCAAATTTGATGCCTTGGAATTGCTCAACTCTCTCCATAGACGAGATTTTGACGTTTTTGCGCAATGTGAAATGTAACATGGTCTATTGGGATCATTACCTTATGAAACGTTGCAGGAAAGCTAAACTAGCCTGTTAGACTGCTTAGAACACAAAATAGAGTACAGTGGTCCACTTTGATGCTTTGGAATTGCTAAACTTTCTGCATCGACGAGGTTTTGATGTTTTTAAGCAATTTTAAATGTAACATGGTTTTTTGGCATCATTACCTTGTGAAACATTGCACGAAAGCTAAACTAGCATGTTAGATTTCTTAGAACACTAAATAGAATATAACTGTCCACTTTGATGCTTTGGAATTGTTCAACTCTCTCCATAGACTAGCTTTTGACCTTTTTGCGCAATTTGAAATGGAACATGGTCTATTGCTGTGATTACCTTATGAAACGTTGCACGAAAGCTAAACTAGCATGTTAGACTTCTAAGAACACTAAATAGAGTACAGCGGTCTACTTTGATGCTTTGGAATTGCTCAACTCTCTCCATAGATGAGTTTCTGACGTTTATTTGCAATTTGAAATGTAACATGGTCTATTGGTATACATACCTTATGAAACATTGCACGAAAGCTAAACTAGCATGTTAGACTTCCAAGAACACTAAATAGAGTACGACGGTCCATTTTGATGCTTTAGAATTGCTTAACTCTCTACATTGATGAGCTTCTGACGTTTTTATGCAATTTGAAACGTAACATTGTCTATTCGCATCATTACCTTATGAAACATGCCACGAAAGCTATACTAGCCTGTTAGACTTCTAAGAACACTAAATAGAGTACAGCGGTTCACAATGATGCTTTGGAATTACTCTACTCTCTCCATAGACTAGCTTTTTACGTTTTTCTGCAATTTGAAACGTAACAAGGTCTATTGGCATCATTACCTTATGAAACGTTGCACGAAAGCTAAAATAGCCTGTCAGACATCTAAGAACACTAAATAGAGTACAGCGGTCGAATTTGATGCCTTGGAATTGCTCAACTCTCTCCATAGACGAGCTTTTGACGTTTTTGCACAATGTAAAATGTAACATGGTCTATTGGCATCATTACCTTATCAAACGTTGCACGAAAGCTCAACTAGCATGTTAGACTTCAAAGAACACTAAATAGAGTACAGTGATCAAATTTGATGCTTTGGAGTTGCTCAACTCTCTCCATAGACGATGTTTTGGTGTTTTTATTCAACTTGAAATGTAACATGGTCTATTGGCATCATTTTCTTATGAAACGTTGCACGAAAGCTAAACTAGCATGTTAGACTGCTTAGAACACTAAATAGAGTACAACGGTCCACTTTGATGCTTTGGAATTGCTCAACTCTCTGCATAGACTAGCTTTTGACAATTTTGTGCAATTTGAAATGTGAAATGGTCTATTGGCATCATTACCTTATGAAACATTGCACGAAAGCTAAACTAGCATGTTAGACTTCTAAGAACACTAAATTGAGTACAACGGTCTACTTTGATGCTTTGGAATTGCTCAAGTCCCTGCATAGATGATCTTTTGACGTTTATTTGCAATTTGAAATGTAACATGGTCTATTGGCATCATTACCTTATGAAACATTGCACGAAAGCTAAACTAGCGTGCTAGACTTCTAAGAACACTAAATAGAGTGCAGCGGTCCACTCTGATGCTTTGAAATTGCTCAACTATCTCCATAGAAGAACTCTTGACATTTTTTTGCAATTTGAAATGTAACATGGTCTATTGGCATCATTACCTTACAAAACATTGCACGAAAGCTAAACTAGCATGTTAGACTTCTAAGAACACTAAATAGAGTACAGCGGTCCACTTTGATGCTTTGGAATTGCGCAACTCCCACCACTGATGAGCTTCTGACGTTTTGATGCAATTTGAAACGTAAAATTGTCTATTGACATCATTACCTTTTAAACATGGCACGAAAGCTAAACTAGCCTGTTAGACTTCTAAGAACACTAAATAGAGTACAACGGTCCACATTGATGCTTTGAAATTGCTCTACTCTCTCCATAGACTAGCTTGACATTTTTCTGCAATTTGAAACGTAACAAGGTCTATTGGCATCATTACCTTATGAAACGTTGCACGAAAGCTAAAATAGCCTGTTAGTATCTAAGAACACTAAATAGAGTACCGGAGTCCAATTTGATGCTTTGGAATTGCTCAACTCTCTCGATAGACGACCTTTTGACGTTTTTGCTCAATTTGAAATGTAACATGGCCTATTGGCAACATTACCTTATCAAACATTGCACGAAAGCTCAACTAGCATGTTAGACTTCTAAGAACACTAAATAGAGTACAACGGTCCACTTTGATGCTTTGGAATTGCTCCACTCTCTCCATAGACTAGCTTTTGACGGTTTTGCGCAATTTGAAATGTAATGTGCTCTATTGCTGTCATTACCTTATGAAATGTTGCACGAAAGCTAAACTATCATGTTAGTCTTCTAAGAACACTAAATAGAGTGCAGCGGTCCACTCTGTTCCTTTGAAATTGCTCAAATCTCTCCATAGATGCGCTTTTGACGTTTATTTGCGATTTGAAATATAACATGGTCTACTGGTATCATTACCTTATGAAACATTACACGAAAGCTAAACTAGCATGTTAGACTTCTAAGAACAATAAATAGAGTGCAGCGGTCCACTCTAATGCTTTCGAATTGCTCAACTATCTGCATAGAAGAGCTTTTGACGTTTTTTTGTAATTTGAAATGTGACATGGTCTATTTGCATCCTTACGTTATGAAACATTGCACGAAATCTAAAGTAGCATGTTAGACTTCGAAGAACACTAAATAGAGTATAACGGTCCACTTTAATGCTTTGCAATTGCTCCACTCTCTCCATACACTAGCTTTTGACGATTTTGTGCAATTGGAAATGTAACATGGTCTATTGCTGTCATTACCATATGAAACGTTGCACGAAAGATAAACTAGCATGTTAGACTTCTAAGAACACTAAATAGCGTGCAGCGGTCCACTCTGATGCTTTGGAATTGCTCAACTCTCTCCATCGATGAGCTTTTGACGTTTATGTGCAATTTGAAATGTAACATGGTCTATTGGCATCATTACCTTATGAAACATTGCACTAAAGCTAAACTAGCGTGTTAGACTTCTAAGAACACTAAATAGAGCGCAGCGGTCCAGTCTAATGCTTTGGAATTGCTCAACTATCTCCAAAGAAGAGCTTTTGACCTTTTTTTGCAATTTGAAATGTAACATGGTCTATTGGCATCATTACCTTATGATACATTGCACGAAAGTTAAACTAGCATGTTAGACTTCTAAGAACACTAAATAGAGTACAGCGGTCCACTTTGATGCTTTGGAATTGCTCAACTCTCTCCATTGATGAGCTTCTGACGTTTTTATGCAATTTTAAACGTAACATTTTCTATTGGCATCATTACCTTATGAAACATGGCATGAAAGCTAAACTAACCTGTTGGACTTCTAAGAACACTAAATAGAGTACAGCGGTCCACTTTGATGCTTTGGAATTGCTCAACTCTCTCCATAGATGAGCTTTTGATGTTTATTTGCAATTTGAAATGTAACAAGGTCTATTGGAATCATTACCTTATGAAACATTGCACGAAAGCTAAACTAGCGTGTTAGACTGCTAAGAACACTAAATAGTGTGCAGTGGTCCACTCTGATGTTTTGGAATTACTCAACTATCTCCATAGAAGATCTTTTGACAATTTTTGCAATTTGAAATGTAACATGGTCTATTGGCATCATTACCTAATGAAACATTGCACGAAAGCTAAACTAGCATGTTAGACTTCTAAGAACACTAAATAGAGTACATCGGTCGTCTTTGATGCTTTGGAATTGCTCCACTCTCTCCATAGACTAGCTTTTGATGAGTTTGCGTAATTTCAAATGTAACATGGTCTATTACTGTCATTACCTTATGAAACATTGCACGAAAGCTAAACTAGCATGTTAGACTTCTAAGAAAAGTAAATAGAGTACAGCGGTCCACTTTGATACTTTGGAATTGCTCAACTCTCTCCATTGATGAGCTTCTGACATTTTTATGCAATTTGAAACGTAACATTGTGTATTGGCATGACTACCTTATGAAATATGGCACGAAAGCTAAACTGGCCTGTTAGACTTCTAAGAACACTAAGTAGAGTACAGCGGTCCCCATTGATGCTTTGGAATTGCTCTACTCTCTTCATAGACTAGCTTTTAACGTTTTTTGCAATTTGAAATGTAACATGGTCTTTTGACATCATTACCTTATGAAACGTTGCACGAAAGCTAAAATAGCCTGTTAGACATCTAAGAACATTAAATAGAGTACAAAGGTCCAATTTGATGCTTTGGAATTGCTCAACTCTCCCAATAGACAACCTTTTGACGTTGTTGCACAATTTGAAATGTAACATGGTCTATTGCCATCATTACCTTATCAAACATTGCACGAAAGCTCAACTAGCATGTTAGACTTCTAAGAACACTAAATAGAGTACAATGGTCCACTTTGATGCTTTGGAATTGCTAAACTTTCCCCATAGACGAGCTTTTGACGTTTTGTGTAATTTAAAACGTAACATTGTCTATTGGCATCGTTACCTTACGAAACGTGGCACGAAAGCTAAACTAGCATGTTTGACTTTTAAGAACACTAAATAGAGTACAACGGTCCACTTTGATGCTTTGGAATTGCTCAACTCTCTCCATAGATGAGCTTTTGACGTTTATTTGCAATTTGAAATGTAACATGGTCTATTGGCATCATTACCTTATGAAACATTGCACTAAAGCTAAACTAGCGTGTTAGACTTCTAAGAACACTAAATAGAGTGCAGCGGTCCACTCTAATGCTTTGGAATTTCTCAACTATCTCCAAAAAGGAGCTTTTGATTTTTTTTACAATTTTAAATGTAACTTGGTCTATCGGCATCATTACCATATGAAACATTGCACGAAAGTTAAACTAGCATGTTAGACTTCTAAGAACACTAAATAGAGTACAGCGGTCCACTTTGATGCTTCGGAGGCTCAACTCTCTCTATTGATGAGCTTCTGACGTTTTTATGCAATTTGAAACGTAACATTGTCTACTGGCATCATTACGTTATGAAACATGGCACGAAAGCTAAACTAACCTGTTGGACTTCTAAGAACACTAAATAGAGTACAGCGGTCCACTTTGATGCTTTGGAATTGCTCAACTCTCTCCATAGATGAGCTTTTGACGTTTTTTGCAATTTGAAATGTAACATGGTCTATTGGCATCATTACCTTATGAAACATTGCACGAAAGCTAAACTAGCATGTTAGACTTCTAAGAACACTAAATAGAGTACAGCGGTCGTCTTTGATGCTTTGGAATTGCTTCACTCTCTCCATAGACTAGCTTTTGATGATTTTGCGCAATTTCAAATGTAACATGGTCTATTGCTGTCATTACCTTATGAAACGTTGCACGAAAGCTAAACTAGCATGTTAAACTTCTAAGAAAACTAAATAGAGTACAGCGGTCCACTTTGATGCTTTGGAATTTCTCAACTATCTCCATTGATGAGCTTTTGACGTTTTTGTGCAATTTGGAACGTAACATTGTCTATTGGCATGATTACATTATGAAACATGGCACGAAAGCTAAACTAGCCTGTTAGACTTCTAAGAACACTAAATAGAGTACAGCGGTCCACATTGATGCTTTGGAATTGCTCTACTATCTTCATAGACTAGCTTTTGACGTTTTTTGCAATTTGAAATGTAACATGGTCTTTTGGCATCATTACCTTATGAAACATTGCACGAAAGCTAAAATAGCCTGTTAGACATCTAAGAACACTAAATAGAGTACAGAGGTCCAATTTGATGCTTTGGAATTGCTCAACTCTCTCAACAGACAACCTTTTGACGTTTTTGCACAATTTGAAATGTAACATGGTCTATTGCCATAATTACCTTATCAAACATTGCAGGAAAGCTCAACTAGCTTGTTAGACTTCTAAGTACACTAAATAGGGTACAATGGTCCACTTTGATGCTTTGGAATTGCTAAACTTTTCCCATAGACGCGCTTTTGATGTTTTGTGTAATTTGAAACGTAACATTGTCTATTGGCATCGTTACCTTACGAAACGTGGCACGAAAGCTAAACTAGCATGTTAGACTTCTAAGAACACTAAATAGAGTACAACGGTCCACTTTGATGCTTTGGAATTGCTAAATTCTCTCCATGGATGAGCTTTTGACGTTTTGTGCAATTTGGAACGTAACATTGTCTATTGGCATCATTACCTTATGAAACGTGGCAAGAAAGCTAAACTAGCCTATGAGACTGCTTAGAACACTAAATAGAGTACAGCGGTCCACTTTGATGCTTTGGAATTGCTCAACTCTCACCATAGACGAGGTTTTGATGTTTTTATGCAATTTGAAATGCAACCTGGTCTATTATTGGCATCATTACCATATGAAACATCGCACGAAAGCTAAACTAGCATGTGAGACTTCTAAGAACTCTAAATAGAGGATAGCGGTCCACTTTGATGCTTTGGAATTGCTAAACTCTCTCCATGGACGAGCTTTTGATGTTTTGTGCAATTTGAAACGTAACATTGTCTATTGCCATCATTGCCTTAGGAAACGTGGCACGGAAGCTAAACTAGCCTGTTAGAATGCTTAGGAAACTAAATAGAGTAGAGCGGTCCACTTTGATGCTTTGGAATTGCTCGACTCTCTCCATAGACGAGGTTTTGATGTTTTCATGCAATTTGAAATGTAACATGGTCAATTGGCATCATTACCTTATGAAACATTGCACGAAAGCTAAACTAGCATGTTAGACTGCTTAGAACATTAAATAGAGTACAACGGTCCACTTTGATGCTTTGGAATTCCTCAACTCTCCCCATAGACTAGGTTTTGACGTTTTTGCGCAATTTGAAATGTAACATGGTCTATTGCTGTCGTTACCTTATGAAACTTTGCACGAAAGCTAAACTAGCATGTTAGGCTTCTAAGGACACAAAATAGAGTGCAGCGGTCCACTTTTATGCTTTGGAATTGCTCAACTCTCTCCATAGATGAACTTTTGACGTTTTTTTGCCATTTGAAATGTAACATGGTCTATTGGCATCATTACCTTATGAAACATTGCACGAAATCTACACTACCGTGTTAGACTTCTAAGAACACTAAATGGAGTGCAACGGTCCACTCTGATGCTTTGGAATTGCTCAACTCTCTCCACAGATTAGCTTTTGACGTTTTTTTGCAATTTGAAATGTAACATGGTCTACTGGCATCATTACCTTATGAAACATTGCACGAAAGCTAAACTAGCGTGTTAGACTTCCAAGAACACTAAATAGAGTGCAACGGTCCTCTCTGATGCTTTGGAATTGCTCAACTATCTCCATAAAAGAGCTTTTGACATTTTTTTGCAATTTGAAATGTAACATGGTCCATTGGCATCATTACCTTATGAAACATTGCACGAAAGCTAAACTAGCATGTTAGACTTCAAAGAACACTAAATAGAGTACAGCGGTCCACTTTGATGCTTTGGAATTGCTCAGCTCCCTCCATAGACTAGCTTTTGGCGTTTTTGTGCAATTTGAAATGTAACATGGTCTATTGGCATCAGTACCTTATGAAACATTGCACGAAAGCTAAACTAGCATGTTAGACATCTAAGAACACTAAATAGAGTTGAACGGTCCACTTTGATGCTTTGGAATTGCTCCACTCTCTCCATAGACTAGCTTTTGATGATTTTGCGCAATTTGAATTGTAACATGGTCTATTGCTGTCATTACCTTATGAAACGTTGCACGAAAGCTAAGCTAGCATGTTAGACTTCTAAGAACACTAAATAGAGTACAGCGGTCCACTTTGATGCTTTGGAATTGCTCAACTCTCTCCATAGATGAGCTTCTGACGTTTATTTGCAATTTGAAATGTAACATGGTCTATTGGCATAATTACCTTATGAAACATTGCACGAAAGCTAAACTAGCGTGTTAGACTTGTAAGAACACTAAATAGAGTACAGCGGTCCACTATGATGCTTTGGAATTGCACAACTATCTCCATAGAAGAGCTTTTGACGTTTTTTTGCAATTTGAAATGTAACATGGTCTATTGGCATCATTACCATATGAAACATTGCACGAAAGCTAAACTAGCATGTTAGACTTCTAAGAACACTAAATAGAGTAGAACGGTCCACTTTGATGCTTTGGAATTGCTCCACTCTCTCCATAGACTAGCTTTTGACGATTTTGCCCAATTTGAAATGTAACATGGTGTATTGCTGTCATTACCATCAAACGTTGCACGAAAGCTAAACTAGCATGTTAGACTTCTAAGAACACTAAATAGAGGACATCGGTCCACTTTGATGCTTTGGAATTGCTCAACTCTCTCTATAGATAAGCTTTAACATGGTCTATTGGCATCATTACCTTATGAAACATTGCACAAAAGCTAAACTAGCATGTTAGACTTCTAAGAACACTAAATAGAGTACAATGGTCCACTTTGATGCTTTAGAATTGCTCAACTCTCTCCATTGATGAGCTTCTGACGTTTTTATGCAATTTGAAACGTAACATTGTCTATTCACATCATTACCTTATGAAACATGGTACGAAAGCTAAACTAGCCTGTTAGACTTCTAAGAACACTAAATAGAGTACATCGGTTCACATTGATGCTTTGGAATTGCTCTACTCTCTCCATAGACTAGCTTTTGACGTTTTTTTGTAATTTGAAACGTAACAAGGTCTATTGGCATCATTACCTTATGAAACGTTGCACGAAAGCTAAACTAGCCTGTTAGACTTCTAAGAACACTAAATAGAGTACAGCGGTTCACATTGATGCTTTGGAATTGCTCTCCTCTCTCCATAGACTAGCTTTTGACGTTTTTCTGCAACTTGAAACGTAACAAGGTCTATTGGAATCATTAACTTATGAAACATTGCGCGAAAGCTAAAATAGCTTGTTAGACATCTAAGAACTCTAAATAGAGTACAGCGGTCCAATTTGATGTTTTGGAATTGCTGAACTCTCTCCATAGATGAGCTTTTGACGTTTTTGCGCAATTTGAAATGTAACATGGTCTATTGGCATGATTACCTTATCAAACATTGCACGAAAGCTAAACTAGCATGTTAGACTTCTAAGAACACTAAATAGAGTAGAACGGTCCACTTTGATGCTTTGGAATTGCTCCACTCTCTCCATAGACTAGCTTTTGACGATTTTGCGTAATTTGAAATGTAACATGGTGTATTGCTGTCATTACCATCAAACGTTGCACGAAAGCTAAACTAGCATGTTAGACTTCTAAGAACACTAAATAGAGTACATCGGTCCACTTTGATGCTTTGTGATTGCTCAACTCTCTCTATAGATAAGCTTTAACATGGTCTATTGGCATCATTACCTTATGAAACATTACACAAAAGCTAAACTAGCATGTTAGACTTCTAAGAACACTAAATAGAGTACAATGGTCCACTTTGATGCTTTAGAATTGCTCAACTCTCTCCATTGATGAGCTTCTGACGTTTTTATGCAATTTGAAACGTAACATTGTCTATTCGCATCATTACCTTATGAAACATGGTACGAAAGCTAAACTAGCCTGTTAGACTTCTAAGAACACTAAATAGAGTACAGCGGTTCACATTGATGCTTTGGAATTGCTCTACTCTCTCCATAAACTAGCTTTTGACATTTTTTTGTAATTTGAAACGTAACAAGGTCTATTAGCATCATTACCTTATGAAACGTTGCACGAAAGCTAAAACAGCCTGTTAGACATCTAAGAACACTAAATAGAGTACAGCGGTCGAATTTGATGCTTTGGAATTGCTCAAATCTCTCCATTGACGAGCTTCTGACGTTTTTATGCAATTTGAAACATAGCATTGTCTATTCGCATCATTACCTTATGAAACATGGCACGACAGTTAAACTCGCCTGTTAGACTTCTCAGAACACTAAATAGAGTACAGCGGTTCACATTGATGCTTGGGAATTGCTCTCCTCTCTCCATAGACTAGCTTTTGACGTTTTTCTGCAATTTGAAACGTAACAAGGTCTATTGGAATCATTAACTTATGAAACATTGCGCAAAAGCTAAAATAGCCTGTTAGACATCTAAGAACTCTAAATAGAGTACAACGGTCCAATTTGATGTTTTGGAATTGCTGAACTCTCTCCATAGATGAGCTTTTGACGTTTTTGCGCAATTTGAAATGTAACATGGTCTATTGGCATGATTACCTTATCAAACATTGCACGAAAGCTCAACTAGCATCTTAGACTTCTAAGAACACTAAATAGAGTACAACGATCCACTTTGATGCTTTGGAATTGCTCAACTCGCTCCATAGATGAGGTTTTGGTGTTTTTATGCAATTTGAAATGTAACATTGTCTATTGGGATCATTACCATATGAAACGTTACATGAAAGCTAAACTAGCCTGTTAGACTGCTTAGAACACTAAATAGAGTATAGTGGTCCACTTTGATGCTTTGGAATTGTTCAACTCTCTCGATAGACAAGCTTTTGACGTTTTTACGCGATTGAAAATGTAACATGGTCTATTGCTGTGATTACCTTATGAAACGTTGCACGAAAGCTAAACTAGCATGTTAGACTTCTAAGAACAGTAAGTAGAGTACAACGGTCCACTTTGATGCTTTGGAATTGCTCAACTCTCTCCACCGACGAGGTTTTGGTGCTTTTATGCAATTTGAAATGTAACATTGTCTATTGGGATCATTACCATATGAAACGTTACATGAAAGCTAAACTAGCCTGTTAGACTGCTTAGAACACTAAATAGAGTATGGTGGCCCACTTTGATGCTTTGGAATTGCTCGACTCTCTCCATCGACGAGGTTTTGATGTTTTTTTGTAATTTGAAATGTAACATGGTTTATTGGCATCATTACCTTATCAAACGTTGCACAAAAGCTAAACTAGCATGTTAAACTGCTTAGAACACTAAATAGAGTACAACGGTCCACTTTTATGCTTTGGAATTGTTCAACTCTCTCCATAGACAAGCTTTTGACGTTTTTACGCTATTGGAAATGTAACATGGTCTATTGCTGTGATTACCTTATGAAACGTTGCACGAAAGCTAAACTAGCATGTTAGACTTCTAAGAACAGTAAATAGACTACAACGGTCCACTTTGATGCTTTGGAATTGTTCCACTCCCTTCATAGACTAGCTTTTGATGATTTTGCGCAATTTGAAATGTAACATGGTCTATTGCTGTCATTACCTTATCAAACATTGCACGAAAGCTAAACTAGCATGTTAGACTTCTAAGAACACTAAATATAGTACAGCGGTCCACTTTGATGCTTTGGAATTGCTAAACTCTCTCCATAGATGAGCTTTTGACGTTTATTTGTAATTTGAAATAAAACATGGTCTATTGGCATCATTACCTTCTGAAACATTGCATGAAAGCTTAACTAGCGTGTTAGACTTCTAAGAACAGTAAATAGAGTGCAGCGGTCCACTCTGATGCTTTGGAATTACTCAACTATCTCCATAGAAGTGCTTTTGACGTTTTTTTGCAATTTGAAATGTAACATGGTCTATTGCCATCATTACCTTATAAAACATTGCACGAAAGCTAAACTAGCATGTTAGACTTCTAAGAATACTAAATAGAGTACAATGGTCCACCTTTATGCTTTGGAATTGCTCAACTCTCTCCATTGATGCTTTGGAATTGCTCAACTCTCACCATAGACGAGGATTTGATGTTTTTATGCAATTTGCAATGCAACCTGGTCTATTGGCATCATTACCATATGAAACATCGCACGAAAGCTAAACTAGCATGTGAGACTTCTAAGAACACTAAATAGAGGATAGCGGTCCACTCTGATGCTTTGGAATTACTCAACTATCTCCATAGAAGTGCTTTTGACGTTTTTTTGCAATTTGAAATGTAACATGGTCTATTGCCATCATTACCTTATAAAACATTGCACGAAAGCTAAACTAGCATGTTAGATTGCTTAGAACACTAAATAGAGTACAACGGTCCACTTTGATGTTTTGGAATTGTTCAACTCTCTCCATAGACTAGCTTTTGACCTTTTTGCGCAATTTGAAATGGAACATGGTCTATTGCTGTGACTACCTTATAAAATGTTGCACGAAAGCTAAACTAGCATGTTAGACTTCTAAGAACACTAAATAGAGTACAACGGTCCACTTTGATGCTTTGGAATTGCTCAACTCTCTCCATAGATGAGCTTCTGACGTTTATTTGCAATTTGAAATGTAACATGGTCTATTGGCATACATACCTTATGAAACATTGCACGAAAGCTAAACTAGCGTGTTAGACTTCTAAGAACACTAAATAGAGTACAGCGGTCCATTTTGATGCTTTGGAATTGCTCAACTCTCTGCATTGATGAGCTTCTGACGTTTTTATGCAATTTGAAACGTAACATTGTCTATTCACATCATTACCTTATGAAACATGCCACGAAAGCTAAACTAGCCAGTTAGACTTCTAAGAACACTAAATAGAGTACAGCGGTTGACATTGATGCTTTGGCATTACTCTACTCTCTCCATAGACTAGCTTTTTACGTTTTTCTGCAATTTGAAACGTAACAAGGTCTATTGGCATCATTACCTTATGAAACGTTGCACGAAAGCTAAAATAGCCTGTTAGACATCTAAGAACACTAAATAGACTACAGCGGTCGAATTTGATGCCTTGGAATTGCTCAACTCTCTCCATAGACTAGCTTTTGATGTTTTTGTGCAATTTGAAATGTAACCTGGTCTATTGGCATCATTACCTTATGAAACATTGTACGAAAGCTAAACTATCGTGTTAGACTTCTAAGAACACTAAATAGAGTACAGCGGTCCACTTTGATGCTTTGGAATTGCTAAACTCTCTCCATGGATGAGCTTTTGACGCTTTGTGCAATTTGAAACGTAACATTGTCTATTGCCATCGTTGCCTTATGAAACGTGGCACGAAAGCTAAACTAACATGTTAGACTGCTTGGAACATTAAATAGAGTACAACGGTCCACTTTGATGCTTTGGAATTGCTCAAGTCTCTCCATAGACTAGCTTTTGACGTTTTTTTTCAATTTGAAATGTAACATGGTCTATTGTCATCATTACCTTATGAAACATTGCACGAAAGCTAAACTAGTGTGTCAGACTTCTAAGAACACTAAATAGAGCACGGCGGTCCACTTTGACGCTTTGGGATTGCTCAACTCTCTCCATAGACTAGCTTTTGATGTTTTTGTGCAATTTGAAATGTAACGTGGTCTATTGGCATCATTCACTTATGAAACTTTGTACGAAAGCTAAACTTGCGTGTTAGACTTCTAAGAACACTAAATAGAGTACAGCGGTACACTTTGATGCTTTGAAATTGCTAAACTCTCTCCATGGATGAGCTTTTGACGTTTTGTGCAATTTGAAACGTAACATTGTCCATTGCCATCGTTGCCTTATGAAACGTGGCACGAAAGCTAAACTAACATGTTAGACTGCTTAGAACATTAAATAGGGTACAACGGTCCACTCTGACGCTTCGGAATTGCTCAACTCTCTCCATAGACTAGCTTTTGACGTTTTTATGCAATTTGAAATGTGACATGGTCTATTGGGATCATTACCTTATGAAACATTACACGAAAGCTAAACTAGCGTCTTCGACTTCTAAGAACACTAAATAGAGTCCAACGGTCCACTCTTATGCTTTGGAATTGCTAAACTCTCTCCATGGACGAGCTTTTGACGTTTTGTGCAATTTGAAACGTAACATTGTCTATTGCCATCATTGCCTTATGAAACGTGGCACGAAAGCTAAACTAGCCTGTTACAATGCTTTGGACATTAAAGAGAGTACAGCGGTCCACATTGATGCTTTGAAATTGCTCGAATCTCTCCATAGACGAGGTTTTGATGTTTTTATGCAATTTGAAATGTAACATGGTCTATTGGCATCATTACCTTATGAAACGTTGCACGAAAACTAAACTAACATGTTAGACTGCTTAGAACATTAAATAGAGTCCAACGGTCCACTTTGATGCTTTGGAATTGCTCAACTCTCTCCATAGACTAGCTTTTGACGATTTTGTACAATTTGAAATGTAACATGGTCTATTGGGCTCGTTACCTTATGAAACATTACACGAAAGATAAAGTAGCGTCTTCGACTTCTAAGAACACTAAATAGAGTGCAACGGTCCACTCTGATGCTTTGGAATTGCTTAACTCTCTCCATAGATGAGCTTTTGACGTTTTTTTACAATTTGAAATGTAACATGGTCTATTGGCATCATTACTTTATGAAACATTGCGCAAAAGCTAAACTAGCGTGTTAGACTTCTAAGAACACTAAATAGAGTACAACGCTCCACTTTGATGCTTTGAAATTGCTCAACTCTCTCCAAAGTCGAGGTTTTGATGTTTTTATGCAATTTGAAATGTAACATGGTCTATTGGCATCATTACCTTAAGAAACATTGCACGAAAGCTAAACTAGCGTCTTAGACTTCGAAGAACACTAAATAGAGTGCAACGGTCCTCTCTGATGTTTTGGAATTGCTCAACTATCTCCATAGAAGAGCTTTTGACATTTTTTTGCAATTTGAAATGTAACATGGTCCATTGGCATCATTACCTTATGAAACATTGCACGAAAGCTAAACTAGCATTTTAGACTTCTAAGAACACTAAATAGAGTACAGCGGTCCACTTTGATGCTTTGGAATTGCTCAACTCTCTCCATAGACTAGCTTTTGGCGTTTTGTGCAATTTGAAAAGTAACATGGTCTATTGGCATCATTACCTTATGAAACATGACACGAAAGCTAAACTAGCGTGTTAGACTTCTAAGAACACTAAATAGAGTACAGCAGTCCACATTGATGCTTTGGAATTGCTAAACTCTCTCCATGGACGAGCTTTTGACATTTTATGCAATTTGAAATGTAACATTGTCAATTGCCATCATTGCCTTATGAAACGTGGCACGAAAGCTAAACTAGCATGCTAGAATGCTTAGAACACTAAATAGAGTACAGCGGTCCATTTTGATGCTTTGGAATAGCTCAACTCTCTCCATAGACGAGGTTTTGGTGTTTTAATGCAATTTGAAATGTAACATGGTCTATTAGGATCGTTACCTTATCAAGCGTTGCATGAAAGCTAAACTAGCCTGTTAGACTGCTTACAACACTAAATAGAGCACAGCGGTCCACTTTTACACTTTGGAATTGCTCAACTCTCTCCATAGACTAGCTTTTGACGTTTTTGTGCAATTTGAAATGTAACCTGGTCTATTGGCATCATTCACTTATGAAACATTGTACGAAAGCTAAACTTGCGTGTTAGACTTCTAAGAACACTAAATAGAGTCCAACGGTCCACTCTGATGCTTTGGAATTGCTAAACTCTCTCCATGGACGAGCTTTTGACGTTTTGTGCAATTTGAAACGTAACATTGTCTATTGCCATCATTGCCTTATGAAACGTGGCACGAAAGCTAAACTAGCCTATTACAATGCTTTGGACATTAAAGAGAGTACAGCGGTCCACATTGATGCTTTGAAATTGCTCGAATCTCTCCATAGACGAGGTTTTGATGTTTTTATGCAATTTGAAATGTAACATGGTCTATTGGCATCATTACCTTATGAAACGTTGCACGAAAACTAATCTAACATGTTAGACTGCTTAGAACATTAAATAGAGTCCAACGGTCCACTTTGATGCTTTGGAATTGCTCGACTCTCTCCATAGACTAGCTTTTGACGATTTTGTGCAATTTGAAATGTAACATGGTCTATTGGGCTCGTTACCTTATGAAACATTACACGAAAGATAAAGTAGCGTCTTCGACTTCTAAGAACACTAAATAGAGTGCAACGGTCCACTTTGATGCTTTGGAATTGCTTAACTCTCTCCATAGATGAGCTTTTGACGTTTTTTTGCAATTTGAAATGTAACATGGTCTATTGGCATCATTATTTTATGAAACATTGCGCAAAAGCTAAACTAGCGTGTTAGACTTCTAAGAACACTAAATAGAGTACAACGCTCCACTTTGATGCTTTGAAATTGCTCAACTCTCTCCAAAGTCGAGGTTTTGATGTTTTTATGCAATTTGAAATGTAACATGGTCTATTGGCATCATTACCTTAAGAAACATTGCACGAAAGCTAAACTAGCGTCTTAGACTTCGAAGAACACTAAATAGAGTGCAACGGTCCTCTCTGATGTTTTGGAATTGCTCAACTATCTCCATAGAAGAGCTTCTGACATTTTTTTGCAATTTGAAATGTAACATGGTCCATTGGCATCATTACCTTATGAAACATTGCACGAAAGCTAAACTAGCATGTTAGACTTCTAAGAACACTAAATAGAGTACAGCGGTCCACTTTGATGCTTTGGAATTGCTCAACTCTCTCCATTGACTAGCTTTTGGCGTTTTGTGCAATTTGAAATGTAACATGGTCTATTGGCATCATTACCTTATGAAACATGACACGAAAGCTAAACTAGCGTGTTAGATTTCTAAGAACACTAAATAGAGTACAGCAGTCCACTTTGATGCTTTGGAATTGCTAAACTCTCTCCATGGACGAGCTTTTGACATTTTATGCAATTTGAAATGTAACATTGTCTATTGCCATCATTGCCTTATGAAACGTGGCACGAAAGCTAAACTAGCATGCTAGAATGCTTAGAACACTAAATAGAGTACAGCGGTCCACTTTGACGCTTTGGAATTGCTCAACTCTCTCCATAGACTAGCTTTTGACGTTTTTGTGCAATTTGAAATGTAACCTGGTCTATTGGCATCATTCACTTA
This sequence comes from Tripterygium wilfordii, assembly GCF_013401445.1. NCBI lineage: Eukaryota > Viridiplantae > Streptophyta > Magnoliopsida > Celastrales > Celastraceae > Tripterygium > Tripterygium wilfordii. The sequence continues at coordinate 7,240,185 of NC_052245.1, forward strand.
TGAAACATTGTACGAAAGCTAAACTTGCGTGTTAGATTTCTAAGAACACTAAATAGAGTACAGCGGTACACTTTGATGCTTTGAAATTGCTAAACTCTCTCCATGGATGAGCTTTGGACGTTTTGTGCAATTTGAAACGTAACATTGTCTATTGCCATCGTTGCCTTATGAAACGTGGCACGAAATCTAAACTAACATGTTAGACTACTTAGAACAATAAATAGGGTACAACGGTCCACTTTGACGCTTCGGAATTGCTCAACTCTCTCCATAGACTAGCTTTTGACGTTTTTATGCAATTTGAAATGTAACATGGTCTATTGGGATCATTACCTTATGAAACGTTACACGAAAGCTAAACTAGCGTCTTCGACTTCTAAGAACACTAAATAGAGTCCAACGGTCCACTCTGATGCTTTGGAATTGCTAAACTCTCTCCATGGACGAGCTTTTGACGTTTTGTGCAATTTGAAACGTAACATTGTCTATTTCCATCATTGCCTTATGAAACGTGGCACGAAAGCTAAACTAGCCTGCTAGAATGCTTAGGACATTAAAGAGAGTACAGCGGTCAACATTGATGCTTTGAAATTGCTCGACTCTCTCCATAGACGAGGTTTTGATGTTTTTATGCAATTTGAAATGTAACATGGTCTATTGGCATCATTACCTTATGAAACGTTGCACGAAAACTAAACTAACATGTTAGACTGCTTAGAACATTAAATAGAGTCCAACGGTCCACTTTGATGCTTTGGAATTGCTCAACTCTCTCCATAGACTAGCTTTTGACGATTTTGTGCAATTTGGAATGTAACATGGTCTATTGGGATCGTTACCTTATGAAACATTACACGAAAGATAAAGTAGCGTCTTCGACATCTAAGAACACTAAATAGAGTGCAACGGTCCACTTTGATGCTTTGGAATTGCTTAACTCTCTCCATAGATGAGCTTTTGACGTTTTTTTGCAATTTGAAATGTAACATGGTCTATTGGCATCATTACTTTATGAAACATTGCGCAAAAGCTAAACTAGCGTGTTAGACTTCTAAGAACACTAAATAGAGTACAACGCTCCACTTTGATGCTTTGAAATTGCTCAACTCTCTCCAAAGTTGAAGTTTTGATGTTTTTATGCAATTTGAAATGTAACATGGTCTATTGGCATCATTACCTTAAGAAACATTGCACGAAAGCTAAACTAGCGTCTTAGACTTCGAAGAACACTAAATAGAGTGCAACGGTCCTCTCTGATGTTTTGGAATTGCTCAACTATCTCCATAGAAGAGCTTTTGACATTTTTTTACAATTTGAAATGTAACATGGTCCATTGGCATCATTACCTTATGAAACATTGCACGAAAGCTAAACTAGCATGTTAGACTTCTAAGAACACTAAATAGAGTACAGCGGTCCACTTTGATGCTTTGGAATTGCTCAACTCTCTCCATAGACTAGCTTTTGGCGTTTTGTGCAATTTGAAATGTAACATGGTCTATTGGCATCATTACCTTATGAAACATGACACGAAAGCAAAACTAGCGTGTTAGACTTCTAAGAACACTAAATAGAGTACAACAGTCCACTTTGATGCTTTGGAATTGCTAAACTCTCTCCATGGACGAGCTTTTGACATTTTATGCAATTTGAAATGTAACATTGTCTATTTCCATCATTGCTTTATGAAACGTGGCACGAAAGCTAAACTAGCATGCTAGAATGCTTAGAACACTAAATAGTGTACAGCGGTCCACTTTGATGCTTTGGAATAGCTCAACTCTCTCCATAGACGAGGTTTTGGTGTTTTAATGCAATTTGAAATGTAACATGGTCAATTAGGATCGTTACCTTATCAAGCGTTGCATGAAAGCTAAACTAGCCTGTTAGACTGCTTAGAACACTAAATAGAGCACAGCGGTCCACTTTGACGCTTTGGAATTGCTCAACTCTCTCCATAGACTAGCTTTTGACTTTTTTGTGCAATTTGAAATGTAACCTGGTCTATTGGCATCATTACCTTATGAAAGATTGTAAGAAAGCTAAACTAGCATGTTAGACTTCTATGAACACTAAATAGAGTACAGCGGTCCACTTTGATGCTTTGGAATTGCTTAACTCTCTCCATGGACGAGCTTTTGACGTTTTGTGCAATTTGAAACGTAACATTGTCTATTGCCATCATTGTCTTATGAAACGTGGCACGAAAGCTAAACTAACCTGTTAGAATGCTTAGGACACTAAAGAGAGTACAACGGTCCAAATTGATGCTTTAGAATTGCTCGACTCTCTCCATAGTTGAGGTTTTGATGTTTTTATGCAATTTGAAATGTAACATGGTATATTGGCATCATTACCTTATGAAACGTTGCACGAAAGTTAACCTAACATGTTAGACTGCTTAGAACATTAAATAGAGTACAACGGTCCACTTTGATGCTTTGAAATTGCTCAACTCTCTCCATAGACTAGCTTTTGACGTTTTTGTGCAATTTGAAATGTAACATGGTCTATTGGCATCATTAACTTATAAAACATTGTACGAAAGCTAAACTAGCATGTTAGACTTCTAAGAACACTAAATAGAGTACAGCGGTCTACTTTGATGCTTTGGAATTGCTAAACTCTCTCCATGGATGAGCTTTTGACGTTTTGTGCAATTTGAAACGTAACATTGTGTATTGCCATCATTGCCTTATGAAACGTGGCACGAAAGCAAACTAGCTTGTTAGAATGCTTAGAACACTAAATAGAGTACAACGGTCCACTTTGATGCTTTGAAATTGCTCGACTCTCTCCATAGACGAGGTTTTGATGTTTTTATGCAATTTGAAATATAACATGGTCTATTGGCATCATTACCTTATGAAACATTACACGAAAGCTAAACTAGCATGTTAGACTGCTTAGAACATTAAGTAGAGTACAGCGGTCCACTTTGATGCTTCAGAATTACTCAACTCTCTCCATAGACTAGCTTTTGACGTTTTTGCACAATTTGAAATGTGACATGGTCTATTGCAGTCATTAGCTTATGAAACGTTGCACGAAAGCTAAACTAGCATCTTAGACTTCTAAGAACACTAAATAAAGTACAGCGGTCCACTTTGATGCTTTGCAATTGCTCAACTCTCTCCATAGATGAGCTTTTAACATTTATTTGCTATTTGAAATGTAACATGGTCTATAGGCATCGTTACCTTACGACACATGAGACGAAAGCTAAACTTGCGTGTTAGACTTCAAAGAACACTAAATAGAGTACAGCGGTCCACTTTGATGATTTGGAATTGCTAAACTCTCTCCATGGACGAGCTTTTGACATTTTGTGCAATTTGAAATGTAACATTGTCTATTGCCATCATTGCCTTATGAAACGTGGCACGAAAGCTAAACTAGCATGCCAGAATGCTTAGAACACTAAATAGAGTACAGCGGTCCACTTTGATGCTTTGGAATTGCTCAATTCTCTCCATAGACGGGGTTTTGGTGTTTTAATGCAATTTGAAATGTAACATGGTCTATTAGGATCGTTACCTTATGAAGCGTGGCATGGAAGCTAAACTAGCCTGTTAGACTGCTTAGAACACTAAATAGAGCACAGCGGTCCACTTTGACGCTTTGGAATTGCTCAACTCTCTCCATAGACTAGCTTTTGACGTTTTTGTGCAATTTGAAATGTAACATGGTCTATTGGCATCATTAACTTATGAAACATTGTACGAAAGCTAAACTAGCGTGTTAGACTTCTAAGAACACTAAATAGAGTACAGCGGTCCACTTTGAGGCGTTGGAATTGCTAAACTCTCTCCATGGATGAGCTTTTGACGTTTTGAGCAATTTGAAACGTAACATTGTCTATTGCCATCGTTGCCTTATGAAACGTGGCACGAAAGCTAAACTAACATATTAGACTGCTTAGAACATTAAATAGAGTACAACGGTCCACTTTGATGCTTTGGAATTGCTCAAGTCTCTCCATAGACGAGCTTTCGACATTTTTTTGTAATTTGAAATGTAACATGGTCTATTGTCATCGTTACCTTATGAAACATTGCACGAAAGCTAAACTAGGGTGTTAGACTTCTAAGAACACTAAATAGAGCACGGCGGTCCACTTTGACGCTTTGGAATTGCTCAACTCTCTCCATAGACTAGCTTTTGATGTTTTTATGCAATTTGCAATGTAACCTGGTCTATTGGCATCATTACCTTACGAAACATTGTACAAAACCTAAAATAGCATGTTAGACTTCTATAAACACTAAATAGAGTACAACGGTCCACTTTGATGCTTTGGAATTGCTTAACTCTCTCCTTGGACGAGCTTTTGACGTTTTGTGCAATTTGAAACGTAACATTGTCTATCGCCATCATTGCCTTATGAAATGTGGCACAAAAGCTAAACTAGCGTGTTAGAATGCTTAGGACACTAAAGAGAGTACAGCGGTCCACATTGATGCTTTGGAATTGCTCGACTCTCTCCATAGATGAGGTTTTGATGTTTTTATGCAATTTCAAATGTAACATGGTCTATTGGCATCATTACCTTATTAAACGTTGCACGAAAGCTAAACTAACATGTTAGACAGCTTAGAACATTAAATAGAGTACAACGGTCCACTTTGATGCTTTGGAATTGCTCAACTCTTTCCATAGACTAGCTTTTGACGTTTTTGTTCAATTTGAAATGTAACATGGTGTATTGGGATCATTACCTTATGAAACATTACACGAAAGCTAAACTAGCGTGTTCGAATTCTAAGAACACTAAATAGAGTGCAACGGTCCACTCTGATGCTTTGGAATTGCTTAACTCTCTCTATAGATGAGCTTTTGACATTTTTTTGCAATTTGAAATGTAAAATGGTCTATTGGCATCATTACTTTACCAAACATTGCGCAAAAGCTAAACTAGCGTGTTAGACTTCTAAGAACACTAAATAGAGTACAGCGGTTCACTTTGATGCTCTGAAATTGCTCAACTCTCTCCAGAGATGAGGTTTTGATGTTTTTATGCAATTTGAAATGTAACATGGTGTATTAGCATCATTACCTTATGAAACATTGCACGAAAGCTAAACTAGCGTGTTAGACTTCCAAGAACACTAAATAGAGTGCAACGGTCCTCTATGATGCTTTGGGATTGCTCAACTATCTCCATAGAAGAGCTTTTGACATTTTTTTGCAATTTGAAATATAACATGGTCTATTGGCATCATTACCTTATGAAAGATTGCACGAAAGCTAAACTAGCATGTTAGACTTCTAAGAACACTAAATAGAGTACAGCGGTCCACTTCGATGCTTTGGAATTGCTCAACTCTCTCCATAGACGAGGTTTTGGTGTTTTAATGCAATTTGAAATGTAACATGGCCTATTAGGATCGTTACCTTATGAAGCGTTGCATGAAAGCTAAACTAGGCTGTTAGACTGCTTAGAACACTAAATAGAGCATAGCAGTCCACTTTGACGCTTTGGAATTGCTCAACTCTCTCCATAGACTAGCTTTTGACGTTTTTGTGCAATTTGAAATGTAACATGGTCTATTGGCATCATTAACTTATGAAACATTGTACGAAAGCTAAACTAGCGTGTCAGACTTCTAAGAACACTTAATAGAGTACATCGGTCCACTTTGATGCTTTGGAATTGCTAAACTCTCTCCATGGATGAGCTTTTGACGTTTTGTGCAATTTGAAACGTAACATTGTCTATTGCCATCGTTGCCTTATGAAACGTGGCACGAAAGCTAAACTAACATGTTAGACTGCTTAGAACGATAAATAGAGTACAACGGTCCACTTTGATGCTTTGGAATTGCTCAAGTCTCTCCATAAACTAGCTTTCGACATTTTTTTATAATTTGAAATCTAACATGGTCTATTGTCATCATTACCTTATGAAACATTGCACGAAAGCTAAACTAGGGTGTTAGACTTCTAAGAACACTAAATAGAGCACGGCGGTCCACTTTGACGCTTTGGAATTGCTCAACTCTCTCCATAGACTAGCTTTTGATGTTTTTATGCAATTTGAAATGTAACCTGGTCTATGGGCATCATTACCTTACGAAACATTGTACGAAAGCTAAAATAGCATGTTAGACTTCTATGAACACTGAATAGAGTACAGCGGTCCACTTTGATGCTTTGGAATTGCTTAACTCTCTCCATGGACGAGCTTTTGACGTTTTGTGGAATTTGAAACGTAACATTGTCTATTGCCATCATTGCCTTATGAAACGTGGCACGAAAGCTAAACTAGCCTGTTAGAATGCTTAGGACACTAAAGAGAGTACAGCGGTCCACATTGATGCTTTGGAATTGCTCGACTCTCTCCATAGACGAGGTTTTGATGTTTTCATGCAATTTGAAATGTAACATGGTCTATTGGCATCATTACCTTATGAAACGTTGCACGAAAGCTAAACTAACATGTTAGACTGCTTAGAACATTAAATAGAGTACAACGGTCCACTTTGTTGCTTTGGAATTGCTCAACTCTCTCCATAGACTAGCTTTTGACATTTTTGTGCAATTTGAAATGTAACATGGTCTATTGGGATCATTACCTTATGAAACATTACACGAAAGCTAAACTAGCGTGTTCGAATTCGAAGAACACTAAATAGAGTGCAACGGTCGACTCTGATGCTTTGGAATTGCTTAACTCTCTCCATAGATGAGCTTTCGACGTTTTTTTGCAATTTGAAATGTAACATGGTCTATTGGCATCATTACTTTATGAAACATTGCGCAAAAGCTAAACTAGCGTGTTAGACTTCTAAGAACACTAAATAGAGTACAGCGCTCCACTTTGATGTTTTGAAATTGCTCAACTCTCTCCAGAGATGAGGTTTTGATGTTTTTATGCAATTTGAAATGTAACATGGTCTATTAGCATCATTACCTTATGAAACATTGCACGAAAGCTAAACTAGCGTATTAGACTTCCAAGAACACTAAATAGAATGCAACGGTCCTCTATGATGGTTTGGAATTGCTCAACTATCTCCATAGAAGTGCTTTTGACATTTTTTTGCAATTTGAAATGTAACATGGTTTATTGGCATCATTACCTTATGAAAGATTGCACGAAAGCTAAACTAGCATGTTGGACTTCTAAGAACACTAAATAGAGTACAGCGGTCCATTTTGACGCTTTGGAATTGCTCAACTCTCTCCATATACTAGCTTTTGACATTTTTGTGCAATTTGAAATGTAACATGGTCTATTGGCATCATTAACTTATGAAATATTGTACGAAAGCTAAACTAGCGTGTTAGACTTCTAAGAACACTAAATAGAGTACAGCGGTCCACTTTGATGCTTTGGAATTGCTAAACTCTCTCCATGGATGAGCTTTTGACGTTTTGTGCAATTTGAAACGTAACATTGTCTATTGCCATCGTTGCCTTATGAAACGTGCCACGAAAGCTAAACTAACATGTTAGACTACTTAGAACATTAAATAGGGTACAACGGTCCACTTTGACGCTTCGGAATTGCTTAACTCTCTCCATAGACTAGCTTTTGACGTTTTTATGCAATTTGAAATGTAACATGGTCTATTGGGATCATTACCTTATGAAACATTGCACGAAAGCTAAACTAGCGTCTTCGACTTCTAAGAACACTAAATAGAGTCCAACGGTCCACTCTGATGCTTTGGAATTGCTAAACTCTCTCCATGGACGAGCTATTGACGTTTTGTGCAATTTGAAACGTAACATTGTCTATTGCCATCATTGCCTTATGAAACGTGGCACGAAAGCTAAACTAGCCTGTTAGAATGCTTAGGACATTAAAGAGAGTACAGCGGTCCACATTGATGCTTTGAAATTGCTCGACTCTCTCCATAGACGAGGTTTTGATGTTTTTATGCAATTTGAAATGTAACATGGTCTATTGGCATCATTACCTTATGAAACGTTGCACGAAAACTAAACTAACATGTTAGACTGCTTAGAACATTAAATAGAGTCCAACGGTCCACTTTGATGCTTTGGAATTGCTCAACTCTCTCCATAGACTAGCTTTTGACGATTTTGTGCAATTTGAAATGTAACATGGTCTATTGGGATCGTTACCTTATGAAACATTACACGAAAGATAAAGTAGCGTCTTCGACTTCTAAGAACACTAAATAGAGTGCAACGGTCCACTCTGATGCTTTGGAATTGCTTAACTCTCTCCATAGATGAGCTTTTGACGTTTTTTTGCAATTTGAAATGTAACATGGTCTATTGGCATCATTACTTTATGAAATATTGCGCAAAAGCTAAACTAGCTTGTTAGACTTCTAAGAACACTAAATAGAGTACAACGCTCCACTTTGATGCTTTGAAATTGCTCAACTCTCTCCAAAGTTGAGGTTTTGATGTTTTTATGCAATTTGAAATGTAACATGGTCTATTGGCATCATTACCTTAAGAAACATTGCACGAAAGCTAAACTAGCGTCTTAGACTTCCAAGAACACTAAATAGAGTGCAACGGTCCTCTCTGATGTTTTGGAATTGCTCAACTATCTCCATAGAAGAGCTTTTGACATTTTTTTGCAATTTGAAATGTAACATGGTCCATTGGCATCATTACCTTATGAAACATTGCACGAAAGCTAAACTAGCATGTTAGACTTCTAAGAACACTAGATAGAGTACAGCGGTCCACTTTGATGCTTTGGAATTGCTCAACTCTCTCCATAGACTAGCTTTTGGCATTTTGTGCAATTTGAAATGTAACATGGTCTATTGGCATCATTACCTTATGAAACATGACACGAAAGCTAAACTAGCGTGTTAGACTTCTAAGAACACTAAATAGAGTACAGCAGTCCACTTTGATGCTTTGGAATTGCTCAACTCTCTCCATAGACTAACTTTTGGCGTTTTATGCAATTTGAAATGTAACATTGTCTATTGCCATCATTGCCTTATGAAACGTGGCACGAAAGCTAAACTAGCATGTTAGAATGCTTAGAACACTAAATAGAGTATAGCGGTCCACTTTGATGCTTTGGAATAGCTCAACTCTCTCCATAGACGAGGTTTTGGTGTTTTAATGCAATTTGAAATGTAACATGGTCTATTAGGATCGTTACCTTATCAAGCGTTGCATGAAAGCTAAACTAGCCTGTTAGACTGCTTAGAACACTAAATAGAGCACAGCGGTCCACTTTGACGCTTTGGAATTTCTCAACTCTCTCCATAGACTAGCTTTTCACGTTTTTGTGCAATTTGAAATGTAACCTGGTCTATTGGCATCATTACCTTATGAAAGATTGTAAGAAAGCTAAACTAGCATGTTAGACTTCTATGAACACTAAATAGAGTACAGCAGTCCACTTTGATGCTTTGGAATTGCTTAACTCTCTCCATGGATGAGCTTTTGACGTTTTGTGCAATTTGAAACGTAACATTGTCTATTGCCATCATTGCCTTATGAAACGTGGCACGAAAGCTAAACTAACCTGTTAGAATGCTTAGGACACTACAGAGAGTACAGCGGTCCAAATTGATGCTTTGGAATTGCTCGACTCTCTCCACAGACGAGGTTTTGATGTTTTTATGCAATTTCAAATGTAACATGGTATATTGGCATCATTACCTTATGAAACGTTGCACGAAAGTTAACCTAACATGTTAGACTGCTTAGAACATGAAATAGAGTACAACGGTCCACTTTGATGCTTTGAAATTGCTCAACTCTCTCCATAGACTAGCTTTTGACGTTTTTGTGCAATTTGAAATGTAACATGGTCTATTGGCATCATTAACTTATAAAACATTGTACAAAAGCTAAACTAGCATGTTAGACTTCTAAGAACACTAAATAGAGTACAGCGGTCCACTTTGATGCTTTGCAATTGCTCAACTCTCTCCATAGATGAGCTTTTAACGTTTAATTGCTATTTGAAATGTAACATGGTCTATTGGCATCGTTACCTTGTGACACATGAGACGAAAGCTAAACTTGCGTGTTAGACTTCTAAGAACACTAAATAGAGTACAGCGGTCCACTTTGATGATTTGGAATTGCTAAACTCTCTCCATGGACGAGCTTTTGACATTTTGTGCAATTTGAAATGTAACATTGTCTATTGCCATCATTGCCTTATGAAACGTGGCACGAAAGCTAAACTAGCATGCCAGAATGCTTAGAACACTAAATAGAGTACAGCGGTCCACTTTGATGCTTTGGAATTGCTAAACTCTCTCCATGGATGAGCTTTTGACGTTTTGTGCAATTTGAAACGTAACATTGTCTATTGCCATCATTGCCTTATGAAATGTGGCTCGAAAGCAAACTAGCTTGTTAGAATGCTTGGAACACTAAATAGAGTACAACGGTCCACTTTGATGCTTTAAAATTGCTCGACTCTCTCCATAGACGAGGTTTTGTTGTTTTTATGCAATTTGAAATATAACATGGTCTATTGGCATCATTACCTTATGAAACATTACACGAAAGCTAAACTAGCATGTTAGACTGCTTAGAACATTATGTAGAGTACAGCGGTCCACTTTGATGCTTCGGAATTACTCAACTCTCTCCATTGATTAGCTTTTGACGTTTTTGCGCAATTTGAAATGTGACATGGTCTATTGCAGTCATTTGCTTATGAAACGTTGCACGAAAGCTAAATTAGCATCTTAGACTTCTAAGAACACTAAATAAAGTACAGCGGTCCACTTTGATGCTTTGCAATTGCTCAACTCTCTCCATAGATGAGCTTTTAACGTTTAATTGCTATTTGAAATGTAACATGGTCTATTGGCATCGTTACCTTATGACACATGAGACGAAAGCTAAACTTGCGTGTTAGACTTCTAAGAACACTAAATAGAGTACAGCGGTCCACTTTGATGATTTGGAATTGCTAAACTCTCTCCATGGACGAGCTTTTGACATTTTGTGCAATTTGAAATGTAACATTGTCTATTGCCATCATTGCCTTATGAAACGTGGCACGAAAGCTAAACTAGCATGCCAGAATGCTTAGAACACTAAATAGAGTACAGCGGTCCACTTTGATGCTTTGGAATTGCTCAATTCTCTCCATAGACATATTTTGGCCTTTTTGTGCAATTTGAAATGTAACAAGGTCTATTGGCATCATTACCTTATGACACATGACACGAAAGCTAAACTTGCGTGTTAGACTTCTAAGAAAACTAAATAGAGTACAGCGGTCCACTTTGATGATTTGGAATTGCTAAACTCTCTCCATGGACGAGCTTTTGACATTTTGTGCAATTTGAAATGTAACATTGTCTATTGCCATCATTGCCTTATGAAACGTGGCACGAAAGCTAAACTAGCATGCTAGAATGCTTAGAACACTAAATAGAGTACAGCGGTCCACTTTCATGCTTTGGAATTGCTCAACTCTCTCCATAGACGAGGTTTTGGTGTTTTAATGCAATTTGAAATGTAACATGGTCTATTAGGATCGTTACCTTATGAAGCGTTGCATGAAAGCTAAAGTAGCCTGTCAGACTGCTTAGAACACTAAATAGAGCCCAGCGGTCCACTTTGACGCTTTGGAATTGCTCAACTCTCTCCATATACTAGCTTTTGACGTTTTTGTGCAATTTGAAATGTAACATGGTCTATTGGCATCATTAACTTATGAAACATTGTACGAAAGCTAAACTAGCGTGTTAGACTTCTAAGAACACTAAATAGAGTATAGCGGTCCACTTTGATGCTTTGGAATTGCTAAACTCTCTCCATGGATCAGCTTTTGGCGTTTTGTGCAATTTGAAACGTAACATTGTCTATTGCCATCGTTGCCTTATGAAACGTGGCACGAAAGCTAAACTAACATGTTAGACTGCTTAGAACATTAAATAGAGTACAACGGTCCACTTTGATGCTATGGAATTGCTCAAGTCTCTCCATAGACTAGCTTTCGACGTTTTTTTGTAATTTGAAATGTAACATGGTCTATTGTCATCATTACCTTATGAAACATTGCACGAAAGCTAAACTAGTGTGTTAGACTTCTAAGAACACTAAATAGAGCACGGCGGTCCACTTTGACGCTTTGGAATTGCTCAACTCTCTCCATAGACTAGCTTTTGATGTTTTTGTGCAATTTAAAATGTAACCGGGTCTATTTGCATCATTACCATATGAAACATTGTACGAAAGCTAAAGTAGCATGTTAGACGTCTATGAACACTAAATAGAGTACAGCGGTCCACTTTGATGCTTTGGAATTGCTCAACTCTCTCCATAGACATATTTTGGCGTTTTTGTGCAATTTGAAATGTAACAAGGTCTATTGGCATCATTACCTTATGACACATGACACGAAAGCTAAACTTGCGCGTTAGACTTCTAAGAAAACTAAATAGAGTACAGCGGTCCATTTTGATGCTTTGGAATTGCTCAACTCTCTCCATAGACATATTTTGGCGTTTTTGTGCAATTTGAAATGTAACAAGGTCTATTGGCATCATTACCTTATGACACATGACACGAAAGCTAAACTTGCGTGTTAGACTTCTAAGAAAACTAAATAGAGTACAGCGGTCCACTTTGATGATTTGGAATTGCTAAACTCTCTCCATGGACGAGCTTTTGACATTTTGTGCCATTTGAAATGTAACATTGTCTATTGCCATCATTGCCTTATGAAACGTGGCACGAAAGCTAAACTAGCATGCTAGAATGCTTAGAACCCTAAATAGAGTACAGCGGTCCACTTTGATGCTTTGGAATTGCTCAACTCTCTCCATGGACGAGGTTTTGGTGTTTTAATGCAATTTGAAATGTAACATGGTCTATTAGGATCGTTACCATATGAAGCGTTGAATGAAAGCTAAACCAGCCTGTTAGACTGCTTAGAACACTAAATAGAGCACAGCGGTCCACTTTGACGCTTTGGAATTGCTCAACTCTCTCCATAGACTAGCTTTTGACCTTTTTGTGCAATTTGAAATGTAACATGGTCTATTGGCATCATTAACTTATGAAACATTGTACGAAAGCTAAACTAGCGTGTTAGACTTCTAAGAACACTAAATAGAGTACAGCGGTCCACTTTGATGCTTTGGAATTGCTAAACTCTCTCCATGGATGAGCTTTTGACGTTTTGTGCAATTTGAAACGTAATATTGTCTATTGCCCTCGTTGCCTTATGAAACGTGGCACGAAAGCTAAATTAACATGTTAGACTGCTTAGAACATTAAATAGAGTACAACGGTCCACTTTGATGCTTTGGAATTGCTCAAGTCTCTCCATAGACTAGCTTTCGACCTTTTTTTGTAATTTGAAATGTAACATGGTCTATTGTCATCATTACCTTATGAAACATTGCTCGAAAGCTAAACTAGTGTGTTAGACTTCTAAGAACACTAAATAGAGCACGACGGTCCACTTTGACGCTTTGGAATTGCTCAACTCTCTCCATAGACTGGCTTTTGATGTTTCTGTGCAATTTGAAATGTAACCTGGTCTATTGGCATCATAACCTTATGAAACATTGTACGAAAGCTAAACTAGCATGCTAGACTTCTATGAACACTAAATAGAGTGCAACGATCTTCTATGATGCTTTGGAATTGCTCAACTATCTCCATAGAAAAGCTTTTGATATTTTTTTGCAATTTGAAATGTAACATGGTCTATTGGCATCATTACCTTATGAAAGATTGCACGAAAGCTAAACTAGCATGTTAGACTTCCAAGAACACTAAATAGAGTGCAATGGTCCTCTATGATGGTTTGGAATTGCTCAACTATCTCCATAGAAGAGCTTTTCACATTTTTTTGCAATTTGAAATGTAACATGGTCTATTGGCATCATTACCTTATGAAAGATTGCACGAAAGCTAAACTAGCATGTTAGACTTCCAAGAACACTAAATAGAGTGCAATGGTCCTCTATGATGGTTTGGAATTGCTCAACTATCTCCATAGATGAGCTTTTCACATTTTTTTGCAATTTGAAATGTAACATGGTCTATTGGCATCATTACCTTATGAAAGATTGCACGAAAGCTAAACTAGCATGTTAGACTTCTAAGAACACTAAATAGAGTACAGCGGTTTACTTTGATGCTATGGAATTGGTCAACTCTCTCCATAGACATGTTTTGGCGTTTTTGTGCAATTTGAAATGTAACAAGGTCTATTGGCATCATTTTCTTATGACACATGACACGAAAGCTAAACTTGCGTGTTACACTTCTAAGAACACTAAATAGAGTACAACGGTCCACTTTGATGATTTGGAATTGCTAAGCTCTCTCCATGGACGAGCTTTTGGCATTTTGTGCAATTTGAAATGTAATATTATCTATTGCCATCATTGCCTTATGAAACGTGGCACGAAAGCTAAAATAGCATGCTAGAATGCTTAGAACACTAAATAGAGTACAGCGGTCCACTTTGATCCTTTAAAATTGCTCAACTCTCTCCAGAGATGAGGTTTTGATGTTTTTATGCAATTCGAAATGTAACATGGTCTATTAGCATCATTACCTTATGAAACATTGCACGAAAGCTAAACTAGCGTGTTAGACTTCCAAGAACACTAAATAGAGTGCAACGATCTTCTATGATGCTTTGGAATTGCTCAACTATCTCCATAGAAAAGCTTTTGATATTTTTTTGCAATTTGAAATGTAACATAGTCTATTGGCATCATTACCTTATGAAAGATTGCACGAAAGCTAAACTAGCATGTTAGACTTCCAAGAACACTAAATAGAGTGCAATGGTCCTCTATGATGGTTTGGAATTGCTCAACTATCTCCATAGAAGAGCTTTTCACATTTTTTTGCAATTTGAAATGTAACAAGGTCTATTGGCATCATTACCTTATGACACATGACACGAAAGCTAAACTTGCGCGTTAGACTTCTAAGAAAACTAAATAGAGTACAGCGGTCCACTTTGATGCTTTGGAATTGCTCAACTCTCTCCATAGACATATTTTGGCGTTTTTGTGCAATTTGAAATGTAACAAGGTCTATTGGCATCATTACCTTATGACACATGACACGAAAGCTAAACTTGCGTGTTAGACTTCTAAGAAAACTAAATAGAGTACAGCGGTCCACTTTAACACAAGAGGGGGGGTGAATTGTGTCCCCAAATTCCAATTGGAATCCCTTTTTCAATTTAAACAAATTAATGGCAATTAACAAGTAGCACACAAATTTGGACTCTAATGATTTTCCTAATCAATATTCAATCCAATGCAAGATGTGATACAATATAGTGAATGACCAAATATCAAATAATCAAGAATTGCACAAAACAGATTTTCAAGCAACACACTGCACACAGATTTTTCAACTCAGATTTTACCTATCAAATGATGTCAAAATGCAACGAAATTTTATATGCAATGTCACAACACCTTAATAAACACTATATCAAAATTTCAGATCAAAATTCAAAGTTTAAGGCAGTCTGCTAATCTCGGACAGATTAGGGTTTTGAAAATCCTGCAGTTTGAAACAAGTAGTAAATATAAACAAATAAACAAAGAAATCAACACAGCTATTTATAGTAGTTCGGAGACCCTTCTCCTACGTCTACTACCTAGATTCACCAACCTAGGATTTTCCCAACTCCACTAAGGTGTGGTTTTAAGAGACCCACAAAACTCCTTACACCAAGGGTTTCTAAGAACTCCCTCAAACTTCAATGTTTACAATTTCCCCTAACAAAGGGAATTTCTCAATGGGATTTTCAGCCAAGGTTCTCACAGGTTACCTCAAAGGTATTTGGTATGGAACTCTCAAGATTACAGCAACACTCTCAAAGATAGGGTTTTAAGAACAAGAGAGGTTTAGATTGTAAGTAAACAAAGCCTAAAGGATATAGGAACTTCCCTTTTGCAAAAGCAAGAGTAGTGAGAAGTCCTTGATTGTAGAGGCTTGTATTGGAGAAGATTGTTGTAGCAAATAGCAAGAAGGCTTGATGATTGATGAACTTGATAGCAAGAGGTTTCTCTCAAGGATAATTTTTCAATTTGCTTCTCCAAGTTGTATGAAAGGGAAGATCCTCTTTTAAAGGCAATTCTCTCCTATGCTTGCAGCCATTGGATCAAACTTCAAGAGTTGATCTCTACCATCCATTGCAGCTCCTAATCTTGGTCATTGATGATTTGAGCAAACAAATCTCCACCATAGAGCATATAGACGTTGCACATGCTCCTTTTTTTAAGTCAAAAATTGCAAGCAAGAAAGTTGTCTTATGCACAACCATTTGATCAATGTATGTCTTCAAATCTTGACCATTCAAACTCTCTTTAATTCTCAACCATGGATGTAGATTGTACTATGTCATCTTGTCCCTTCATTTTGAATCAAAGACTTCAAAAGTGATCCCTTAGTCAAGGATCTTGTTTGATTGCACCAACATAACTTTCTTGGTAGCACATGTCTTGAGTGAAAATGTCAAGGATCTTGTTTGATTGCACCAACATAACTTTCTTGGTAGCACATGTCTTGAGTGAAAATGTCAAGGATCTTGTTTGATTGCACCAACCTAACTTTCTTGGTAGCACATGTCTTGAGTGAAAATGTCAAACAAGAATATATCACTAATGATAGAGAGGACAAGGTTTGTCTCATATGATTGAAAAGAGTTGTATCTCCATGAAGACCACAACCAATAGCCTCAATGTTTGATTCATTCAACTTGATTAAGTGCCTTAGTGGAAAGTTGGCAAATATAGGATTTTTCATAGTTTCCTAGAGCTCCAAGCTCATTCTTAGAAACTGGACTTCGACCACTCTTGAACATACTGAATTCTGAGCCATATGAGACCACAATGATGATTAACCTACAAGGAAATAGGAGGTAGAACTCCCCAATTGCATGTAAGCTCAAAGAGCTTCATATAGAGCGCATAGGTTAATTATATTAGAAAAACAACCCAGAAAATTCATATTACTGCATGATAAATCATTTTATATGTATTAGAATGTCCATGTAAAATTTCATAACAATCGGAAATCGTTTGGTCACTCAACCAAGCAATTTGATCACTAATAGTGAAACCGATAAATTCTAAGTGTAAATTCAAAGTCATTTTGCTAACTCAGTGTAAATGACTTTTTCTCTTGAACTTTACTAAATCAAATATGTTCATAGTGATGAAACTAAGATGCACACGAAATTTCATTTAAATCGGAGTTCATTTGGTTCACCACGTTCACAAAGAACACATATGCACAAAATTAGGTAAAACCTAGTTTTGGCGGAATTTAAGCATATGACCAAATATATATGTGATGCACTTAATTTCTCATGATTATAGTCCTAGAACATATATTAAACCTTCATGTATATGTGATTCAAGTTTCAAGTCATTTGGACCTAAGTTGGTTAAGATATGATAATTGGAAAATTGATGCTCTTACTTAGTCCATGTATGTTTGTTTTCAAAACTTAATTTCCAGCACTATCTAAAAAATATATAGTCATTTAAATTCAATTCATATAAATCAAATATTGCTTTAATGTTTCATTATGATTTATAAATGATTTAATATCATCAAAATTAGACATATAGGACCATAGGTCCAACAATCTCCCCCTTTTTGATGATTACAAAACATGCATGATATAAATGTCTATTTGATTGTAATTGAATTTAATATCAATTCAAAGTGCATTAAAAAGTTTAATGATATCAATTTAAAACACTTTTGAAACTCATATACAACTTTAGTTAAGTAAGCTTAGCTCCCCCTTACTTTAACATCTATTCTCTCCCAATCATGGCATATACACTCCCCCTTAAGTTATGCCTATATATGCATTTTGGCAAATGATTTTAATGCAATTTATCATCATGTCTCTCCCCCTTTTTGTAATAAATCAAAAAGTGGAGAACAAAGGGGTTGATGCAAGTTTTGTGAAAGATTTATAAGCATTTTTGAGATTTTATCACAAAAGTGATTTAAGACCATAAACATTCTTCAAATAATATCAAAACTAGTTCTCATCAACAAATATTCATGGCTACACACCAATTGAACTAATAGAACCTAAGTGACCTAATTTGGAGCCTATCACACTAAGTGACCCATGGCCTCCTAATGACACTAGGTTACTCCCCTTTCAATCATGCATACCAATTTATACATTTAGCTTATAAGCACATATCACCAAGAAAATATAATAAACATTCAAGTTCAATCTTGGGATATCAATCAAACAAGGATATGCATTCAAGTAATATGCACTCAAGGTGCTTCACACAAACCCAATGCATTTCTTAGTTATATGAATCTATCCTTAGCTAAAGGTTTAGTGAACAAATCGGCAATATTATGTTCCCCTTCTACATGTTCAAGCACAATGTTCTTTTTAGCAACATGATCTCTAATGAAATGATGTCTAATGTCTATATGCTTAGCTTTACCATGATATCTAGGATTCTTAGACAAATATATGGCACTTATGTTATCACAAAGAATTGGAATGTTTGAAAATTCCATATTAAAATCAAGCATTTGTTGTTTAATCCAAAGCAATTGGCAAGTACAACTACCAATAGCCATATATTCGGCTTCGGTAGTGCTCAAAGCAACACATGTTTGCTTCTTGGAGAACCAAGATATGAGCATATTTCCTAGGTATTGACAAGTACCACTAGTACTTTTCCTATTTATTTTGCAACCCGCAAAGTCGGCATCTACAAATGAATGCAAGTCAAATGAAGATTTCTTATCATACCACAACCCTAGGGAAGGTGTGTCCTTTAAGTACCTAAGAATCTTCTTTATGGCCATGAGATGTGTTTGCTTAGGATTAGATTGAAATCTTGCACACATGCAAACACTAAACATAATATCGGGCCTAGATGCGGTCAAGTAAAGTAAACTACCAATCATTGACCTATATCTCTTTTGATCAACATCATTACCATCTAGGTCGGGTTCTAATTTGGTTCCCA
The DNA here is from genome assembly GCF_013401445.1 of Tripterygium wilfordii. Taxonomy (NCBI): domain Eukaryota; kingdom Viridiplantae; phylum Streptophyta; class Magnoliopsida; order Celastrales; family Celastraceae; genus Tripterygium; species Tripterygium wilfordii. Next base: position 7,259,123 of record NC_052245.1, read on the forward strand.
CTCCCATAGGTGTGGATGAACCTTTAGAAATATCCATGCCAAACCTTTTTAATATCTCATTTGTATACTTAGTTTGACTAATGTGAGTGCCAAGTGGGGTTTGTTTAATTTGTAAACCTAGAAAGTAAGTCAATTCACCCATCATACTCATTTCAAATTCATTCTTCATGCATAATGCAAAATCTTCACACATAGATTCTAATGTAGCACCAAACACAATATCATCAACATATATTTGCACAATTAGCATATCAAGACCTTTGTATTTAATAAACAAAGTATCATCAATACTACCACATTGAAAACCATTTTCAAGCAAGAACTTAGACAATCTTTCATACCAAGCTCTAGGAGCTTGTTTTAAACCATATAAAGCCTTGTCTAGTTTGTAAACATGGTTTGGAAATTTCTTACTTTCAAATCCGGGAGGTTGTTTAACATAAACTTCCTCATTTATCACACCATTTAAAAATGCACTTTTCACATCCATTTGAAAAAGTTTGATATTTTTGTAACATGCAAATGCAAGCAATAATCTAATAGCCTCTAACCTTGCAACCGGTGCAAAGGTTTCATCAAAGTCAATACCCTCTTCTTGGCAATATCCTTGGGCCACTAATCTAGCTTTGTTCCTAGTTACATTACCATTTTCATCCATCTTATTCCTATAGACCCATTTTGTTCCTATAATGGTGTGGTCTTTAGGTTTAGGACAAAGAGTCCAAACCTTACTTCTCTCAAATTGTTCTAACTCCTCTTGCATGGCACACACCCAATCATCATCATGCAAAGCATCACGTACATTTTTAGGCTCTACTAAAGAAAGCATGGCAAAAGAGTTTAAAGGATTAGAATTGACCGTAGAGTCCCTTTTGGCTCTTAGTTGCCTTCCTTGATGCAAGTCTCCAATAATTAGTTCTTTTGGATGAGACTTCATCACCTTGTATTTGTGAACACCCGGTTGTTCCATAGCATTTTCAGCTTCTTTTGGTTCTTCATTTCCCTCGGGTTCACCTTCACTTTCTTCATTTGGTGGTGTTTCTTCATTTGAGATATTTATCTCCCTTAAGTTCTCCACCAAAGGGACATCATCTTCATTTTCTTCTAGCAATTGTACTCCATGTGTACCTTCATTTTTGTGCTTCAAAGGATGTTCCAAATCTGAAAAATCATTTTCTACACGCACATTTGGAGCAAGTGTGGTCATATCATCGAATTTAACATTTACACTTTCTTCCACAATTTTAGTTCTAGAGTTAAATACTCTATATGCTTTAGATGATGATGAATATCCTAAAAATATTCCAATGTCACTCTTTGCATCAAATTTATCCAAATTGTCTTTGGTATTTAAAATAAAACATTTAGCACCAAAAACCTTAAAGTAATCTACTTTAGGTTTCTTGCCATACAAGAGTTCATAAGGAGTTTTCTTTAATCCTTTTCTAATGCTAAGTCTATTACTCACATAACATGCATTACTAGTAGCTTCGGCCCAAAAATATTTAGGAAGATTATATTCTAGAAGCATGGTTCTTCCTAGTTCTTGTAAAGTTCTATTCTTCCTTTCTACAACCCCATTTTGTTGAGGTGTCCTAGAAGCACTAAACTCATGTTTAATACCAAAAGAAGCACACAAAGAATCAAAATTAGCATTTTCAAATTCACCTCCATGGTCACTTCTAATTTTTGAAACTTTTAAGTTATGCTCATTTTGCAATCTCCTAAGTAAGTTTTCAAAAGCATGCAATGCATCACTTTTATGCACAAGAAACAAACACCATGTAAATCTAGTATAATCATCCACAATAACAAATGCATAGTATTTTCCACCTAGACTCCTAACTCTACTAGGACCAAATAAATCCATATGTAACAATTCTAGAGGCCTAGAAGTACTAATATCAAGTTTAGGCTTAAAAGACTTTTTAGTTTGTTTACCCCTAACACAAACATCACAAACATGTTCAACATTGAAATTTAACTTAGGCAATCCTCTAATAAGTTCATTGGCACACAACTTTTTCAATGTAGACATTCCAATATGACCTAATCTTCTAAGCCAATGCAAAGCATCATCATTCTTAGCAAGCAAGCAAGATATTTTAGAATTTTTCATAGCATCAAAATGCATTACATACATATCACCACTTCTACTTCCTAATTTCACAACATTACCATAAACATCAAACACATAACATTTATCATTTTTGAAAATAATATCAAAGCCTTTATCGGCTAAGTGACTAACACTCAATAAATTAAAAGATAAATTTTCAACCAATCTTGCTTCACTAAGGGAGAAAGAAGAGTTACCTATGGATCCCAAGCCTAGGATCTTACCTTTGACCTTGTCTCCAAAGGTCACAAATCCTCCATTCTTCTTTGCTTCAAAGGATGTGAATAATGAAGCATCTCCCGTCATGTGTCTAGAACAACCACTATCCAAATACCATTTGCATGATTCGGATTTGGATTTTAAGCACACCTAGATAAACACATGTTTAATATACCTTAGGTATCCAAACTTTGGATCCTTTGGGGTTAGTAGCAATAAAGGCATATGCATCAATTTTGAAAGTTCTCATCACATATGCTTTCTTTTCAAAGTCATTCAACCCTTTAGGCACCCAAACCTTCTTCACATAAACTTTTCTCTTCCTAGGTGTAGTTCCCTTAGGAACATTAGCCTTACCCTTGGGGTAGGTACCATTTTTGTTCACATTGACCGTGGCCTCCTTAGCCTCTAGGGTGTCCTTAAGTTTCATAGGATCATATCCTAATCCACTCTTGTCAAGATAATGTCTTTGAGATGCAAGAAGTTCATCCAATTTAGAAGAACTCATAGAAAATTTTGAAAATTGTTTTTCAAGCATATTGTATTTCTCATTGGCCATATCAAGCTCTTTTTGTAGAGAAGAAGAGTTAGGCATAATAATGCACTCATGATCATCCCATGTATCCAACTCACCTTCTAGCTCATGAATCCTAGCATGCAAAGCATCTAAGTCATGTGAATTGCTAGATGATGCAATGTCACTAGAATTAACACATGTTTTCAATTGATCTTTTAAATCCTCATTTTCTTGAACTAATGCATCAAGTGAAAAACATACATCATCATATTTAGATTTCAAATCACAACACTCATTTAGATGCATTTTTTCTACTTTAGAAAGTCTACTAACTTCTTTCTTAGTATGCTTGTGTTTATGCATTAATTTCTCATAAGCAATATAAAGTTCATCATAAACACAAGAGAGCTCATCATAAGAAGGTTTAGAAGATGTTACCATCTCATCCAAATTTGATGAGGATACTTCCTCTTCCTCATTTGCCATGAGACACAAGTTGGCTTGGAGTTCCTCTTCACTATCACTTGAAGATGATGATGAAGAATCATCCCAAGTGGCCTTGAATGCCTTCTTCTCCTTCTTCCCTTTGTCCTTCTTCTTCTCTTTCTCTCTATATTCCTTATGCTTCTTCTTTTGAAGCTTAGGGCAATCGGCCATAAAGTGACCTACTTTGCCACACTTAAAGCAAGTACTCTTTTCTTTCTCTTTCTCCTCTCTCTTTTCTTTAAAAGCCTTTCTATTCTTGAATCCTCCACGTTTGTTCATCTTCAAGAACTTCTTGAAATGCTTAGCTAATAGGGCTACCCCTATTTCACTATCATCATTACTAGAATCCGAACTAGTGTCACTATTGATCCTAAGAGCTAAGCCATTTTTCTTAGGTGGTGCATCTTCCTCATCTAATCTTGACATCTCCAACTCATGTGTCATTAGACTTCCTATTAATTCCTCTATCTTAAGCTTCCTAAGGTCTTTAGCCTCTTTAATGGCTACTACCTTATCTTTCCAAATCCTAGGTAAACTCCTAAGGATCTTTTGGACCTTATCAACTTCCTCATATGGTTTGTTCAAAGCTTCTAATTCATTACATATGCAAGTAAGTCTAGAAAACATCTCCCTAATGCTCTCACCCTTCTTCATTCTAAAGGTCTCAAACTCGGTGACTAGCATGTTTATCTTAGAGTCCTTCACTTGACTTGTTCCTTCATGCTTCAACTCTAACATATCCCAAATCTCCTTTGCACTCTTACATTGAGCTATGTAATCAAATTCACTCCTAATAAGTGCAATGTGCAAAGTGTTGATTGCCTTATTATTTAGGCTAAGTAATCTCTTATCTTCCTTAGTAAACTCACTCTTTTCCTTATCTACCATCTCATCACCCAAAAGTTTCCTAGGAACATAAGGACCATTCTCTACAACTTCCCACAAATCATAATCAATGGAATTTATAAAAATTTTCATCCTATTTTTCCAAAAACCATATTGCAAGCCATTGAAAAATGGTGGTCTATTCATGGATAGGCCTTCGGCCTCACCATAAGAATTTATATTTGCCATAAATATGCCAAATAGGATATAACTCCTAGTTTTAGCTAACCTGCTCCGATACCAATTGACGGATCGAGTTTAACACAAGAGGGGGGGTGAATTGTGTCCCCAAATTCCAATTGGAATCCCTTTTTCAATTTAAACAAATTAATGGCAATTAACAAGTAGCACACAAATTTGGACTCTAATGATTTTCCTAATCAATATTCAATCCAATGCAAGATGTGATACAATATAGTGAATGACCAAATATCAAATAATCAAGAATTGCACAAAACAGATTTTCAAGCAACACACTGCACACAGATTTTTCAACTCAGATTTTACCTATCAAATGATGTCAAAATGCAACGAAATTTTATATGCAATGTCACAACACCTTAATAAACACTATATCAAAATTTCAGATCAAAATTCAAAGTTTAAGGCAGTCTGCTAATCTCGGACAGATTAGGGTTTTGAAAATCCTGCAGTTTGAAACAAGTAGTAAATATAAACAAATAAACAAAGAAATCAACACAGCTATTTATAGTAGTTCGGAGACCCTTCTCCTACGTCTACTACCTAGATTCACCAACCTAGGATTTTCCCAACTCCACTAAGGTGTGGTTTTAAGAGACCCACAAAACTCCTTACACCAAGGGTTTCTAAGAACTCCCTCAAACTTCAATGTTTACAATTTCCCCTAACAAAGGGAATTTCTCAATGGGATTTTCAGCCAAGGTTCTCACAGGTTACCTCAAAGGTATTTGGTATGGAACTCTCAAGATTACAGCAACACTCTCAAAGATAGGATTTTAAGAACAAGAGAGGTTTAGATTGTAAGTAAACAAAGCCTAAAGGATATAGGAACTTCCCTTTTGCAAAAGCAAGAGTAGTGAGAAGTCCTTGATTGTAGAGGCTTGTATTGGAGAAGATTGTTGTAGCAAATAGCAAGAAGGCTTGATGATTGATGAACTTGATAGCAAGAGGTTTCTCTCAAGGATAATTTTTCAATTTGCTTCTCCAAGTTGTATGAAAGGGAATATCCTCTTTTAAAGGCAATTCTCTCCTATGCTTGCAGCCATTGGATCAAACTTCAAGAGTTGATCTCTACCATCCATTGCAGCTCCTAATCTTGGTCATTGATGATTTGAGCAAACAAATCTCCACCATAGAGCATATAGACGTTGCACATGCTCCTTTTTTTAAGTCAAAAATTGCAAGCAAGAAAGTTGTCTTATGCACAACCATTTGATCAATGTATGTCTTCAAATCTTGACCATTCAAACTCTCTTTAATTCTCAACCATGGATGTAGATTGTACTATGTCATCTTGTCCCTTCATTTTGAATCAAAGACTTCAAAAGTGATCCCTTAGTCAAGGATCTTGTTTGATTGCACCAACATAACTTTCTTGGTAGCACATGTCTTGAGTGAAAATGTCAAGGATCTTGTTTGATTGCACCAACATAACTTTCTTGGTAGCACATGTCTTGAGTGAAAATGTCAAGGATCTTGTTTGATTGCACCAACCTAACTTTCTTGGTAGCACATGTCTTGAGTGAAAATGTCAAACAAGAATATATCACTAATGATAGAGAGGACAAGGTTTGTCTCATATGATTGAAAAGAGTTGTATCTCCATGAAGACCACAACCAATAGCCTCAATGTTTGATTCATTCAACTTGATTAAGTGCCTTAGTGGAAAGTTGGCAAATATAGGATTTTTCATAGTTTCCTAGAGCTCCAAGCTCATTCTTAGAAACTGGACTTCGACCACTCTTGAACATACTGAATTCTGAGCCATATGAGACCACAATGATGATTAACCTACAAGGAAATAGGAGGTAGAACTCCCCAATTGCATGTAAGCTCAAAGAGCTTCATATAGAGCGCATAGGTTAATTATATTAGAAAAACAACCCAGAAAATTCATATTACTGCATGATAAATCATTTTATATGTATTAGAATGTCCATGTAAAATTTCATAACAATCGGAAATCGTTTGGTCACTCAACCAAGCAATTTGATCACTAATAGTGAAACCGATAAATTCTAAGTGTAAATTCAAAGTCATTTTGCTAACTCAGTGTAAATGACTTTTTCTCTTGAACTTTAATAAATCAAATATGTTCATAGTGATGAAACTAAGATGCACACGAAATTTCATTTAAATCGGAGTTCATTTGGTTCACCACGTTCACAAAGAACACATATGCACAAAATTAGGTAAAACCTAGTTTTGGCGGAATTTAAGCATATGACCAAATATATATGTGATGCACTTAATTTCTCATGATTATAGTCCTAGAACATATATTAAACCTTCATGTATATGTGATTCAAGTTTCAAGTCATTTGGACCTAAGTTGGTTAAGATATGATAATTGGAAAATTGATGCTCTTACTTAGTTCATGTATGTTTGTTTTCAAAACTTAATTTCCAGCACTATCTAAAAAATATATAGTCATTTAAATTCAATTCATATAAATCAAATATTGCTTTAATGTTTCATTATGATTTATAAACGATTTAATATCATCAAAATTAGACATATAGGACCATAGGTCCAACAACAAGGTCTATTGGCATCATTACCTTATGACACATGACACGAAAGCTAAACTTGCGTGTTAGACTTCTAAGAAAACTAAATAGAGTACAGCGGTCCACTTTGATGATTTGGAATTGCTAAACTCTCTCCATGGACGAGCTTTTGACATTTTGTGCCATTTGAAATGTAACATTGTCTATTGCCATCATTGCCTTATGAAACGTGGCACGAAAGCTAAACTAGCATGCTAGAATGCTTAGAACACTAAATAGAGTACAGCGGTCCACTTTGATGCTTTGGAATTGCTCAACTCTCTCCATGGACGAGGTTTTGGTGTTTTAATGCAATTTGAAATGTAACATGGTCTATTAGGATCGTTACCATATGAAGCGTTGAATGAAAGCTAAACTAGCCTGTTAGACTGCTTAGAACACTAAATAGAGCACAGCGGTCCACTTTGACGCTTTGGAATTGCTCAACTCTCTCCATAGACTAGCTTTTGACGTTTTTGTGCAATTTGAAATGTAACATGGTCTATTGGCATCATTAACTTATGAAACATTGTACGAAAGCTAAACTAGCGTGTTAGACTTCTAAGAACACTAAATAGAGTACAGCGGTCCACTTTGATGCTTTGGAATTGCTAAACTCTCTCCATGGATGAGCTTTTGACGTTTTGTGCAATTTGAAACGTAACATTGTCTATTGCCATCGTTGCCTTATGAAACGTGGCACAAAAGCTAAACTAACATGTTAGACTGCTTAGAACATTAAATAGAGTACAACGGTCCACTTTGATGCTTTGGAATTGCTCAATCCTCTCCATAGACTAGCTTTCGACGTTTTTTTGTAATTTGAAATGTAACATGGTCTATTGTCATCATTACCTTATGAAACATTGCACGAAAGCCAAACTAGTGTGTTAGACTTCTAAGAACACTAAATAGAGCACGGCGATCCACTTTGACGCTTTGGAATTGGTCAACTCTCTCCATAGACTAGCTTTTGATGTTTTTGTGCAATTTGAAATGTAACCTGGTCTATTGGGATCATTACCTTATGAAACATTGTACGAAAGCTAAACTAGCATGTTAGACTTCTATGAACACTAAATAGAGTACAGCGGTCCACTTTGATGCTTTGGAATTGCTTAACTCTCTCCATGGACGAGCTTTTGACGTTTTGTGCAATTTGAAACGTAACATTGTCTATTGCCATCATTGCCTTATGAAACGTGGCACGAAAGCTAAACTAGCCTGTTAGAATGCTTAGGACACTAAGGAGAGTACAGCGGTCCACATTGATGCTTTGGAATTGCTCGACTCTCTCCATAGACGAGGTTTTGATGTTTTTATGCAATTTGAAATGTAACATGGTCTATTGGCATCATTACCTTATGAAACGTTGCACGAAAGCTAAACTAACATGTTAGACTGCTTAGAACATTAAATAGAGTACAACGGTCCACTTTGATGCTTTGGAATTGTTCAACTCCCTCCATAGACTAGCTTTTGACGTTTTTGTGCAATTTGAAATGTAACATGGTCTATTGGTATCATTACCTTATGAAACATTACACGAAAGCTAAACTAGCGTATTCGACTTCTAAGAACACTAAATAGAGTGCAATGGTCCACTCCGATGCTTTGGAATTGCTTAACTCTCTCCATAGATGAGCTTTTGACGTATTTTTGCAATTTGAAATGTAACATGGTCTATTGGCATCATTACCTTATGAAACATTACACGAAAGCTAAACTAGCATGTTAGACTGCTTAGAACATTAAGTAGAGTAAAGCGGTCCACTTTGATGCTTCGGAATTACTCAACTCTCTCCATAGATTAGCTTTTGACGTTTTTGCGCAATTTGAAATGTGACATGGTCTATTGCAGTCATTTGCTTATGAAACGTTGCACGAAAGCTAAATTAGCATCTTAGACTTCTAAGAACACTAAATAAAGTACAGCGGTCCACTTTGATGCTTTGCAATTGCTCAACTCTCTCCATAGATGAGCTTTTAACGTTTAATTGCTATTTGAAATGTAACATGGTCTATTGGCATCGTTACCTTATGACACATGAGACGAAAGCTAAACTTGCGTGTTAGACTTCTAAGAACACTAAATAGAGTACAGCGGTCCACTTTGATGATTTGGAATTGCTAAACTCTCTCCATGGACGAGCTTTTGACATTTTGTGCAATTTGAAATGTAACATTGTCTATTGCCATCATTGCCTTATGAAACGTGGCACGAAAGCTAAACTAGCATGCCAGAATGCTTAGAACACTAAATAGAGTACAGCGGTCCACTTTGATGCTTTGGAATTGCTCAATTCTCTCCATAGACATATTTTGGCCTTTTTGTGCAATTTGAAATGTAACAAGGTCTATTGGCATCATTACCTTATGACACATGACACGAAAGCTAAACTTGCGTGTTAGACTTCTAAGAAAACTAAATAGAGTACAGCGGTCCACTTTGATGATTTGGAATTGCTAAACTCTCTCCATGGACGAGCTTTTGACATTTTGTGCAATTTGAAATGTAACATGGTCTATTAGCATCATTACCTTATGAAACATTGCACGAAAGCTAAACTAGCGTGTTAGACTTCCAAGAACACTAAATAGAGTGCAACGGTCCTCTATGATGGTTTGGAATTGCTCAACTATCTCCATAGAAGTGCTTTTGACATTTTTTTGCAATTTGAAATGTAACATGGTCTATTGGCATCATTACCTTATGAAAGATTGCACGAAAGCTAAACTAGCATGTTAGACTTCTAAGAACACTAAATAGAGTACAGCGGTCCACTTTGATGCTTTGGAATTGCTCAATTCTCTCCATAGACATATTTTGGCCTTTTTGTGCAATTTGAAATGTAACAAGGTCTATTGGCATCATTACCTTATGACACATGACACGAAAGCTAAACTTGCGTGTTAGACTTCTAAGAAAACTAAATAGAGTACAGCGGTCCACTTTGATGATTTGGAATTGCTAAACTCTCTCCATGGACGAGCTTTTGACATTTTGTGCAATTTGAAATGTAACATTGTCTATTGCCATCATTGCCTTATGAAACGTGGCACGAAAGCTAAACTAGCATGCTAGAATGCTTAGAACACTAAATAGAGTACAGCGGTCCACTTTCATGCTTTGGAATTGCTCAACTCTCTCCATAGACGAGGTTTTGGTGTTTTAATGCAATTTGAAATGTAACATGGTCTATTAGGATCGTTACCTTATGAAGCGTTCCATGAAAGCTAAAGTAGCCTGTCAGACTGCTTAGAACACTAAATAGAGCACAGCGGTCCACTTTGACGCTTTGGAATTGCTCAACTCTCTCCATATACTAGCTTTTGACGTTTTTGTGCAATTTGAAATGTAACATGGTCTATTGGCATCATTAACTTATGAAACATTGTACGAAAGCTAAACTAGCGTGTTAGACTTCTAAGAACACTAAATAGAGTACAGCGGTCCACTTTGATGCTATGGAATTGCTCAAGTCTCTCCATAGACTAGCTTTCGACGTTTTTTTGTAATTTGAAATGTAACATGGTCTATTGTCATCATTACCTTATGAAACATTGCACGAAAGCTAAACTAGTGTGTTAGACTTCTAAGAACACTAAATAGAGCACGGCGGTCCACTTTGACGCTTTGGAATTGCTCAACTCTCTCCATAGACTAGCTTTTGATGTTTTTGTGCAATTTAAAATGTAACCGGGTCTATTTGCATCATTACCTTATGAAACATTGTACGAAAGCTAAAGTAGCATGTTAGACGTCTATGAACACTAAATAGAGTACAGCGGTCCACTTTGATGCTTTGGAATTGCTCAACTCTCTCCATAGACATATTTTGGCGTTTTTGTGCAATTTGAAATGTAACAAGGTCTATTGGCATCATTACCTTATGACACATGACACGAAAGCTAAACTTGCGCGTTAGACTTCTAAGAAAACTAAATAGAGTACAGCGGTCCACTTTGATGCTTTGGAACTGCTCAACTCTCTCCATAGACATATTTTGGCGTTTTTGTGCAATTTGAAATGTAACAAGGTCTATTGGCATCATTACCTTATGACACATGACACGAAAGCTAAACTTGCGTGTTAGACTTCTAAGAAAACTAAATAGAGTACAGCGGTCCACTTTGATGATTTGGAATTGCTAAACTCTCTCCATGGACGAGCTTTTGACATTTTGTGCCATTTGAAATGTAACATTGTCTATTGCCATCATTGCCTTATGAAACGTGGCACGAAAGCTAAACTAGCATGCTAGAATGCTTAGAACACTAAATAGAGTACAGCGGTCCACTTTGATGCTTTGGAATTGCTCAACTCTCTCCATGGACGAGGTTTTGGTGTTTTAATGCAATTTGAAATGTAACATGGTCTATTAGGATCGTTACCATATGAAGCGTTGAATGAAAGCTAAACTAGCCTGTTAGACTGCTTAGAACACTAAATAGAGCACAGCGGTCCACTTTGACGCTTTGGAATTGCTCAACTCTCTCCATAGACTAGCTTTTGACCTTTTTGTGCAATTTGAAATGTAACATGGTCTATTGGCATCATTAACTTATGAAACATTGTACGAAAGCAAAACTAGCGTGTTAGACTTCTAAGAACACTAAATAGAGTACAGCGGTCCACTTTGATGCTTTGGAATTGCTAAACTCTCTCCATGGATGAGCTTTTGACGTTTTTCGCAATTTGAAACGTAACATTGTCTATTGCCCTCGTTGCCTTATGAAACGTGGCACGAAAGCTAAATTAACATGTTAGACTGCTTAGAACATTAAATAGAGTACAACGGTCCACTTTGATGCTTTGGAATTGCTCAAGTCTCTCCATAGACTAGCTTTCGACCTTTTTTTGTAATTTGAAATGTAACATGGTCTATTGTCATCATTACCTTATGAAACATTGCTCGAAAGCTAAACTAGTGTGTTAGACTTCTAAGAACACTAAATAGAGCACGGCGGTCCACTTTGACGCTTTGGAATTGCTCAACTCTCTCCATAGACTGGCTTTTGATGTTTCTGTGCAATTTGAAATGTAACCTGGTCTATTGGCATCATAACCTTATGAAACATTGTACGAAAGCTAAACTAGCATGCTAGACTTCTATGAACACTAAATAGAGTGCAACGATCTTCTATGATGCTTTGGAATTGCTCAACTATCTCCATAGAAAAGCTTTTGATATTTTTTTGCAATTTGAAATGTAACATGGTCTATTGGCATCATTACCTTATGAAAGATTGCACGAAAGCTAAACTAGCATGTTAGACTTCCAAGAACACTAAATAGAGTGCAATGGTCCTCTATGATGGTTTGGAATTGCTCAACTATCTCCATAGAAGAGCTTTTCACATTTTTTTGCAATTTGAAATGTAACATGGTCTATTGGCATCATTACCTTATGAAAGATTGCACGAAAGCTAAACTAGCATGTTAGACTTCCAAGAACACTAAATATAGTGCAATGGTCCTCTATGATGGTTTGGAATTGCTCAACTATCTCCATAGAAGAGCTTTTCACATTTTTTTGCAATTTGAAATGTAACATGGTCTATTGGCATCATTACCTTATGAAAGATTGCACGAAAGCTAAACTAGCATGTTAGACTTCTAAGAACACTAAATAGAGTACAGCGGTTTACTTTGATGCTATGGAATTGGTCAACTCTCTCCATAGACATGTTTTGGCGTTTTTGTGCAATTTGAAATGTAACAAGGTCTATTGGCATCATTTTCTTATGACACATGACACGAAAGCTAAACTTGCGTGTTAGACTTCTAAGAACACTAAATAGAGTACAACGGTCCACTTTGATGATTTGGAATTGCTAAGCTCTCTCCATGGACGAGCTTTTGACATTTTGTGCAATTTGAAATGTAATATTATCTATTGCCATCATTGCCTTATGAAACGTGGCACGAAAGCTAAAATAGCATGCTAGAATGCTTAGAACACTAAATAGAGTACAGCGGTCCACTTTGATCCTTTAAAATTGCTCAACTCTCTCCAGAGATGAGGTTTTGATGTTTTTATGCAATTCGAAATGTAACATGGTCTATTAGCATCATTACCTTATGAAACATTGCACGAAAGCTAAACTAGCGTGTTAGACTTCCAAGAACACTAAATAGAGTGCAACGATCTTCTATGATGCTTTGGAATTGTTCAACTATCTCCATAGAAAAGCTTTTGATATTTTTTTGCAATTTGAAATGTAACATGGTCTATTGGCATCATTACCTTATGAAAGATTGCACGAAAGCTAAACTAGCATGTTAGACTTCCAAGAACACTAAATAGAGTGCAATGGTCCTCTATGATGGTTTGGAATTGCTCAACTATCTCCATAGAAGAGCTTTTCACATTTTTTTGCAATTTGAAATGTAACATGGTCTATTGGCATCATTACCTTATGAAAGATTGCACGAAAGCTAAACTAGCATGTTAGACTTCTAAGAACACTAAATAGAGTACAGCGGTTTACTTTGATGCTATGGAATTGGTCAACTCTCTCCATAGACATGTTTTGGCGTTTTTGTGCAATTTGAAATGTAACAAGGTCTATTGGCATCATTTTCTTATGACACATGACACGAAAGCTAAACTTGCGTGTTAGACTTCTAAGAACACTAAATAGAGTACAACGGTCCACTTTGATGATTTGGAATTGCTAAGCTCTCTCCATGGACGAGCTTTTGACATTTTGTGCAATTTGAAATGTAATATTATCTATTGCCATCATTGCCTTATGAAACGTGGCACGAAAGCTAAAATAGCATGCTAGAATGCTTAGAACACTAAATAGAGTACAGCGGTCCACTTTGATGCTTTGGAATTGCTCAACTCTCTCCATAGACGAGGTTTTGGTGTTTTAATGCAATTTGAAATGTAACATGGTCTATTAGGATCGTTACCTTATGAAGCGTTGCATGAAAGCTAAACTAGCCTGTTAGACTGCTTAGAACACTAAATAGAGCACAGCGGTCCACTTTGACGCTTTGGAATTGCTCAACTCTCTCCATAGACTAGCTTTTGACGTTTTTGTGCAATTTGAAATGTAACATGGTCTATTGGCATCATTAACTTATGAAACATTGTACGAAAGCTAAACTAGCGTGTTAGACTTCTAAGAACACTAAATAGAGTACAGCGGTCCACTTTGATGCTTTGGAATTGCTAAACTCTCTCCATGGATGAGCTTTTGACGTTTTGTGCAATTTGAAACGTAACATTGTCTATTGCCATCGTTGCCTTATGAAACGTGGCACAAAAGCTAAACTAACATGTTAGACTGCTTAGAACATTAAATAGAGTACAACGGTCCACTTTGATGCTTTGGAATTGCTCAATCCTCTCCATAGACTAGCTTTCGACGTTTTTTTGTAATTTGAAATGTAACATGGTCTATTGTCATCATTACCTTATGAAACATTGCACGAAAGCCAAACTAGTGTGTTAGACTTCTAAGAACACTAAATAGAGCACGGCGATCCACTTTGACGCTTTGGAATTGGTGAACTCTCTCCATAGACTAGCTTTTGATGTTTTTGTGCAATTTGAAATGTAACCTGGTCTATTGGGATCATTACCTTATGAAACATTGTACGAAAGCTAAACTAGCATGTTAGACTTCTATGAACACTAAATAGAGTACAGCGGTCCACTTTGATGCTTTGGAATTGCTTAACTCTCTCCATGGACGAGCTTTTGACGTTTTGTGCAATTTGAAACGTAACATTGTCTATTGCCATCATTGCCTTATGAAACGTGGCACGAAAGCTAAACTAGCCTGTTAGAATGCTTAGGACACTAAGGAGAGTACAGCGGTCCACATTGATGCTTTGGAATTGCTCGACTCTCTCCATAGACGAGGTTTTGATGTTTTTATGCAATTTGAAATGTAACATGGTCTATTGGCATCATTACCTTATGAAACGTTGCACGAAAGCTAAACTAACATGTTAGACTGCTTAGAACATTAAATAGAGTACAACGGTCCACTTTGATGCTTTGAAATTGTTCAACTCTCTCCATAGACTAGCTTTTGACGTTTTTGTGCAATTTGAAATGTAACATGGTCTATTGGTATCATTACCTTATGAAACATTACACGAAAGCTAAACTAGCGTATTCGACTTCTCAGAACACTAAATAGAGTGCAATGGTCCACTCCGATGCTTTGGAATTGCTTAACTCTCTCCATAGATGAGCTTTTGACGTATTTTTGCAATTTGAAATGTAACATGGTCTATTGGCATCATTACTTTATGAAACATTGCGCAAAAGCTAAACTAGCGTGTTAGACTTCTAAGAACACTAAATAGAGTACAGCGCTCCACTTTGATGCTTTGAAATTGCTCAACTCTCTCCAGTGATGAGGTTTTGATGTTTTTATGCAATTTGAAATGTAACATGGTCTATTAGCATCATTACCTTATGAAACATTGCACGAAAGCTAAACTAGCGTGTTAGACTTCCAAGAACACTAAATAGAGTGCAACGGTCCTCTATGATGGTTTGGAATTGCTCAACTATCTCCATAGAAGTGCTTTTGACATTTTTTTGCAATTTGAAATGTAACATGGTCTATTGGCATCATTACCTTATGAAAGATTGCACGAAAGCTAAACTAGCATGTTAGACTTCTAAGAACACTAAATAGAGTACAGCGGTCCACTTTGATGCTTTGGAATTGCTCAATTCTCTCCATAGACATATTTTGGCCTTTTTGTGCAATTTGAAATGTAACAAGGTCTATTGGCATCATTACCTTATGACACATGACACGAAAGCTAAACTTGCGTGTTAGACTTCTAAGAAAACTAAATAGAGTACAGCGGTCCACTTTGATGATTTGGAATTGCTAAACTCTCTCCATGGACGAGCTTTTGACATTTTGTGCAATTTGAAATGTAACATTGTCTATTGCCATCATTGCCTTATGAAACGTGGCACGAAAGCTAAACTAGCATGCTAGAATGCTTAGAACACTAAATAGAGTACAGCGGTCCACTTTCATGCTTTGGAATTGCTCAACTCTCTCCATAGACGAGGTTTTGGTGTTTTAATGCAATTTGAAATGTAACATGGTCTATTAGGATCGTTACCTTATGAAGCGTTGCATGAAAGCTAAAGTAGCTTGTCAGACTGCTTAGAACACTAAATAGAGCACAGCGGTCCACTTTGACGCTTTGGAATTGCTCAACTCTTTCCATATACTAGCTTTTGACGTTTTTGTGCAATTTAAAATGTAACATGGTCTATTGGCATCATTAACTTATGAAACATTGTACGAAAGCTAAACTAGCGTGTTAGACTTCTAAGAACACTAAATAGAGTACAGCGGTCCACTTTGATGCTTTGGAATTGCTAAACTCTCTCCATGGTTGAGCTTTTGGCGTTTTGTGCAATTTGAAACGTAACATTGTCTATTGCCATCGTTGCCTTATCAAACGTGGCACGAAAGCTAAACTAACATGTTAGACTGCTTAGAACATTAAATAGAGTACAACGGTCCACTTTGATGCTATGGAATTGCTCAAGTCTCTCCATAGACTAGCTTTCGACGTTTTTTTGTAATTTGAAATGTAACATGGTCTATTGTCATCATTACCTTATGAAACAATGCACGAAAGCTAAACTAGTGTGTTAGACTTCTAAGAACACTAAATAGAGCACGGCGGTCCACTTTGACGCTTTGGAATTGCTCAACTCTCTCCATAGACTAGCTTTTGATGTTTTTGTGCAATTTAAAATGTAACCGGGTCTATTTGCATCACTACCTTATGAAACATTGTACGAAAGCTAAAGTAGCATGTTAGACGTCTATTAACACTAAATAGAGTACAGCGGTCCACTTTGATGCTTTGGAATTGCTCAACTCTCTCCATAGACATATTTTGGCGTTTTTGTGCAATTTGAAATGTAACAAGGTCTATTGGCATCATTACCTTATGACACATGACACGAAAGCTAAACTTGCGCGTTAGACTTCTAAGAAAACTAAATAGAGTACAGCGGTCCACTTTGATGCTTTGGAATTGCTCAACTCTCTCCATGGACATATTTTGGCGTTTTTGTGCAATTTGAAATGTAACAAGGTCTATTGGCATCATTACCTTATGACACATGACACGAAAGCTAAACTTGCGTGTTAGACTTCTAAGAAAACTAAATAGAGTACAGCGGTCCACTTTGATGATTTGGAATTGCTAAACTCTCTCCATGGACGAGCTTTTGACATTTTGTGCCATTTGAAATGTAACATTGTCTATTGCCATCATTGCCTTATGAAACGTGGCACGAAAGCTAAACTAGCATGCTAGAATGCTTAGAACACTAAATAGAGTACAGCGGTTCACTTTGATGCTTTGGAATTGCTCAACTCTCTCCATGGACGAGGTTTTGGTGTTTTAATGCAATTTGAAATGTAACATGGTCTATTAGGATCGTTACCATATGAAGCGTTGAATGAAAGCTAAACTAGCCTGTTAGACTGCTTAGAACACTAAATAGAGCACAGCGGTCCACTTTGACGCTTTGGAATTGCTCAACTCTCTCCATAGACTAGCTTTTGACCTTTTTGTGCAATTTGAAATGTAACATGGTCTATTGGCATCATTAACTTATGAAACATTGTACGAAAGCTAAACTAGCGTGTTAGACTTCTAAGAACACTAAATAGAGTACAGCGGTCCACTTTGATGCTTTGGAATTGCTAAACTCTCTCCATGGATGAGCTTTTGACGTTTTGTGCAATTTGAAACGTAACATTGTCTATTGCCCTCGTTGCCTTATGAAACGTGGCACGAAAGCTAAATTAACATGTTAGACTGCTTAGAACATTAAATAGAGTACAACGGTCCACTTTGATGCTTTGGAATTGCTCAAGTCTCTCCATAGACTAGCTTTCGACCTTTTTTTGTAATTTGAAATGTAACATGGTCTATTGTCATCATTACCTTATGAAACATTGCTCGAAAGCTAAACTAGTGTGTTAGACTTCTAAGAACACTAAATAGAGCACGGCGGTCCACTTTGACGCTTTGGAATTGCTCAACTCTCTCCATAGACTGGCTTTTGATGTTTTTGTGCAATTTGAAATGTAACCTGGTCTATTGGCATCATTACCTTATGAAACATTGTACGAAAGCTAAACTAGCATGCTAGACTTCTATGAACACTAAATAGAGTACAGCGGTCCACTTTGATGCTTTGGAATTGCTTAACTCTCTCCATGGACGAGCTTTTGACGTTTTGTGCAATTTGAAACGTAACATTGTCTATTGCCATCATTGCCTTATGAAACGTGGCACGAAAGCTAAACTAGTCTGTTAGAATGCTTAGGACACTAAAGAGAGTACAGCGGTCCACATTGATGCTTTGGAATTGCTCGACTCTCTCCATAGATGAGGTTTTGATGTTTTTATGCAATTTGAAATGTAACATGGTCTATTGGCATCATTACCTTATGAAACATTGCACGAAAGCTAAACTAACATGTTAGACTGCTTAGAACATTAAATAGAGTACAACGGTCCACTTTAATGCTTTGGAATTTCTCAAATCTCTCCATAGACTAGCTTTTGACGTTTTTGTGCAATTTGAAATGTAACATGGTCTATTGGGATCATTACCTTATGAAACATTACACGAAAGCTAAACTAGCGTATTCTACTTCTAAGAACACTAAATAGAGTGCAACGGTCCACTCTGATGCTTTGGAATTGCTTAACTCTCTCCATAGATGAGCTTTTGACTTTTTTTGGAATTTGAAATGTAACATGGTCTATTGGCATCATTACTTTATGAAACATTGCGCAAAAGCTAAACTAGCGAGTTAGACTTCTAAGAACACTAAATAGAGTACAACGCGCCACTTTGATGCTTTGAAATTGCTCAACTCTCTCCAGAGATGACGTTTTGATGTTTTTATGCAATTTGAAATGTAACATGGTCTATTAGCATCATTACCTTATGAAATATTGCACGAAAGCAAAACTAGCGGGTAAGACTTCCAAGAACACTAAATAGAGTGCAACGGTCCTCTATGATGCTTTGGAATTGCTCAACTATCTCCATGGAAGAGCTTTTGACATTTTTTTGCAATTTGAAATGTAACATGGTCTATTGGCATCATTACCTTATGAAAGATTGCACGAAAGCTAAACTAGCATGTTAGACTTCTAAGAACACTAAATAGAGTACAGCGGTCCACTTTGATGCTTTGGAATTGCTCAACTCTCTCCATAGACATATTTTGGCCTTTTTGTGCAATTTGAAATGTAACAAGGTCTATTGGCATCATTACCTTATGACACATGACACGAAAGCTAAACTTGCGTGTTAGACTTCTAAGAAAACTAAATAGAGTACAACGGTCCACTTTGATGATTTGGAATTGCTAAACTCTCTCCATGGACGAGCTTTTTACATTTTGTGCAATTTGAAATGTAACGTTGTCTATTGCCATCATTGCCTTATGAAACGTGGCACGAAAGCTAAACTAGCATGCTAGAATGCTTAGAACACTAAATAGAGTACAGCGGTCCACTTTCATGCTTTGGAATTGCTCAACTCTCTCCATAGACGAGGTTTTGGTGTTTTAATGCAATTTGAAATGTAACATGGTCTATTAGGATCGTTACCTTATGAAGCGTTGCATGAAAGCTAAAGTAGCCTGTCAGACTGCTTAGAACACTAAATAGAGCACAGCGGTCCACTTTGACGCTTTGGAATTGCTCAACTCTCTCCATAGAGTAGCTTTTGACCTTTTTATGCAATTTGAAATGTAACATGGTCTATTGGCATCATTAACTTATGAAACATTGTACGAAAGCTAAACTAGCGTGTTAGACTTCTAAGAATACTAAATAGAGTACAGCGGTCCACTTTGATGCTTTGGAATTGCTAAACTCTCTCCATGGATGAGCTTTTGGCGTTTTGTGCAATTTGAAACGTAACATTGTCTATTGCCATCGTTGCCTTATGAAACGTGGCACGAAAGCTAAACTAACATGTTAGACTGCTTAGAACATTAAATAGAGTACAACGGTCCACTTTGATGCTATGGAATTGCTCAAGTCTCTCCATAGACTAGCTTTCGACGTTTTTTTGTAATTTGAAATGTAACATGGTCTATTGTCATCATTACCTTATGAAACATTGCACGAAAGCTAAACTAGTGTGTTAGACTTCTAAGAACACTAAATAGAGCACGGCGGTCCACTTTGACGCTTTGGAATTGCTCAACTCTCTCCATAGACTAGCTTTTGATGTTTTTGTGCAATTTAAAATGTAACCGGGTCTATTGGCATCATTACCTTATGAAACATTGTACGAAAGCTAAACTAGCATGTTAGACGTCTATGAACACTAAATTGAGTACAGCGGTCCACTTTGATGCTTTGGAATTGCTCAACTCTCTCCATAGACATATTTTGGCGTTTTTGTGCAATTTGAAATGTAACAAGGTCTATTGGCATCATTACCTTATGACACATGACACGAAAGCTAAACTTGCGCGTTAGACTTCTAAGAAAACTAAATAGAGTACAGCGGTCCACTTTGATGATTTGGAATTGCTAAACTCTCTCCATGGACGAGCTTTTGACATTTTGTGCCATTTGAAATGTAACATTGTCTATTGCCATCATTGCCTTATGAAACGTGGCACGAAAGCTAAACTTGCGTGTTAGACTTCTAAGAAAACTAAATAGAGTACAGCGGTCCACTTTGATGATTTGGAATTGCTAAACTCTCTCCATGGACGAGCTTTTGACATTTTGTGCCATTTGAAATGTAACATTGTCTATTGCCATCATTGCCTTATGAAACGTGGCACGAAAGCTAAACTAGCATGCTAGAATGCTTAGAACACTAAATAGAGTACAGCGGTCCACTTTGATGATTTGGAATTGCTAAACTCTCTCCATGGACGAGCTTTTGACATTTTGTGCCATTTGAAATGTAACATTGTCTATTGCCATCATTGCCTTATGAAACGTGGCACGAAAGCTAAACTTGCGTGTTAGACTTCTAAGAAAACGAAATAGAGTACAGCGGTCCACGTTGATGATTTGGAATTGCTAAACTCTCTCCATGGACGAGCTTTTGACATTTTGTGCCATTTGAAATGTAACATTGTCTATTGCCATCATTGCCTTATGAAACGTGGCACGAAAGCTAAACTAGCATGCTAGAATGCTTAGAACACTAAATAGAGTACAGCGGTCCACTTTGATGCTTTGGAATTGCTCAACTCTCTCCATGGACGAGGTTTTGGTGTTTTAATGCAATTTGAAATGTAACATGGTCTATTAGGATCGTTACCTTATGAAGCGTTGCATGAAAGCTAAACTAGCCTGTTAGACTGCTTAGAACACTAAATAGAGCACAGCGGTCCACTTTGACGCTTTGGAATTGCTCAACTCTCTCCATAGACTAGCTTTTGATCTTTTTGTGCAATTTGAAATGTAACATGGTCTATTGGCATCATTAACTTATGAAACATTGTACGAAAGCTAAACTAGCGTGTCAGACTTCCAAGAACACTAAATAGAGTATAGCGGTCCACTTTGATGCTTTGGAATTGCTAAACTCTCTCCATGGATGAGCTTTTGAAGTTTTGTGCAATTTGAAACGTAACATTGTCTATTGCCATCGTTGCCTTATGAAACGTGGCACGAAAGCTAAATTAACATGTTAGACTGCTTAGAACATTAAATAGAGTACAACGGTCCACTTTGATGCTTTGGAATTGCTCAAGTCTCTCCATAGACTAGCTTTCGACTTTTTTTTGTAATTTGAAATGTAACATGGTCTATTGTCATCATTACCTTATGAAACATTGCTCGAAAGCTAAACTAGTGTGTTAGACTTCTAAGAACACTAAATAGAGCACGGCGGTCCACTTTGACGCTTTGGAATTGCTCAACTCTCTCCATAGACTGGCTTTTGATGTTTTTGTGCAATTTGAAAAGTAACCTGGTCTATTGGCATCATTACCTTATGAAACATTGAACGAAAGCTAAACTAGCATGCTAGACTTCTATGAACACTAAATAGAGTACAGCGGTCCACTTTGATGCTTTGGAATTGCTTAACTCTCTCCATGGACGAGCTTTTGACGTTTTGTGCAATTTGAAACGTAACATTGTCTATTGCCAGCATTGCCTTATGAAACGTGGCACGAAAGCTAAACTAGCCTGTTAGAATGCTTAGGACACTAAAGAGAGTACAGCGGTCCACATTGATGCTTTGGAATTGCTCGACTCTCTCCATAGATGAGGTTTTGATGTTTTTATGCAATTTGAAATGTAACATGGTCTATTGGCATCATTACCTTATGAAACGTTGCACGAAAGCTAAACTAACATGTTAGACTGCTTAGAACATTAAATAGAGTACAACGGTCCACTTTAATGCTTTGGAATTGCTCAAATCTCTCCATAGACTAGCTTTTGACGTTTTTGTGCAATTTGAAATGTAACATGGTCTATTGGGATCATTACCTTATGAAACATTACACGAAAGCTAAACTAGCGTATTCGACTTCTAAGAACACTAAATAGAGTGCAACGGTCCACTCTGATGCTTTGGAATTGCTTAACTCTCTCCATAGATGAGCTTTTGACGTTTTTTTGGAATTTGAAATGTAACATGGTCTATTGGCATCATTACTTTATGAAACATTGCGCAAAAGCTAAACTAGCGAGTTAGACTTCTAAGAAC
The DNA here is from genome assembly GCF_013401445.1 of Tripterygium wilfordii. Taxonomy (NCBI): domain Eukaryota; kingdom Viridiplantae; phylum Streptophyta; class Magnoliopsida; order Celastrales; family Celastraceae; genus Tripterygium; species Tripterygium wilfordii. The sequence goes on from NC_052245.1 coordinate 7,281,844, forward strand.
ACTAAATAGAGTACAACGCGCCACTTTGATGCTTTGAAATTGCTCAACTCTCTCCAGAGATGACGTTTTGATGTTTTTATGCAATTTGAAATGTAACATGGTCTATTAGCATCATTACCTTATGAAATATTGCACGAAAGCTAAACTAGCGTGTTAGACTTCCAAGAACACTAAATAGAGTGCAACGGTCCTCAATGATGCTTTGGAATTGCTCAACTATCTCCATGGGAGAGCTTTTGACATTTTTTTGCAATTTGAAATGTAACATGGTCTATTGGCATCATTACCTTATGAAAGATTGCACGAAAGCTAAACTAGCATGTTAGACTTCTAAGAACACTAAATAGATTACAGCGGTCCACTTTGATGCTTTGGAATTGCTCAACTCTCCCAATAGACATGTTTTGGCGTTTTTGTGCAATTTGAAATGTAACAAGGTCTATTGGCATCATTACCTTATGACACATGACACGAAAGCTAAACTTGCGCGTTAGACTTCTAAGAAAACTAAATAGAGTACAGCGGTCCACTTTGATTATTTGGAATTGCTAAACTCTCTCCATGGACGAGCTTTTGACATTTTGTGCAATTTGAAATGTAACATTGTCTATTGCCATCATTGCCTTATGAAACGTGGCACGAAAGCTAAACTAGCATGCTAGAATGCTTAGAACACTAAATAGAGTACAGCGGTCCAATTTGATGCTTTGGAATTGCTCAACTCTCTCCATGGACGAGGTTTTGGTGTTTTAATGCAATTTGAAATGTAACATGGTCTATTAGGATCGTTACCTTATGAAGCATTGCATGAAAGCTAAACTAGCCTGTTTGACTGCTTAGAACACTAAATGGAGCACAGCGGTCCACTTTGACGCTTTGGAATTGCTCAACTCTCTCCATAGACTAGCTTTTGACCTTTTTGTGCAATTTGACATGTAACATGGTCTATTGGCATCATTAACTTATGAAACATTGTACGAAAGCTAAACTAGCGTGTTAGACTTCTAAGAACACTAAATAGAGTACAGTGGTCCACTTTGATGCTTTGGAATTGCTAAACTCTCTCCATGGATGAGCTTTTGACGTTTTGTGCAATTTGAAACGTAACATTGTCTATTGCCATCGTTGCCTTATGAAACGTGGCACGAAAGCTAAACTAACATGTTAGACTGCTTAGAACATTAAATAGAGTACAACGGTCTACTTTGATGCTTTGGAATTGCTCAAGTCTCTCCATGGACGAGGTTTTGGTGTTTTATTGCAATTTGAAATGTAACATGGTATATTAGGATCGTTACCTTATGAAGCGTTGCATGAAAGCTAAACTAGCCTGTTAGACTTCTTAGAACACTAAATGGAGCACAGCGGTCCACTTTGACGCTTTGGAATTCCTCAACTCTCTCCATAGACTAGCTTTTGACCTTTTTGTGCAATTTGAAATGTAACATGGTCTACTGGCATCATTAACTTATGAAACATTGTACGAAAGCTAAACTAGCGTGTTAGACTTCTAAGAACACTAAATAGAGTACAGTGGTCCACTTTGATGCTTTGGAATTGCTAAACTCTCTCCATAGACTAGCTTTTGACGTTTTTGTGCAATTTGAAATGTAACATGGTCTATTGGGATCATTACCTTATGAAACATTACACGAAAGCTAAACTAGCGTATTCGACTTCTAAGAAAACTAAATAGAGTGCAACGGTCCACTCTGATGCTTTGGAATTGCTTAACTCTCTCCATAGATGAGCTTTTGACGTTTTTTTGGAATTTGAAATGTAACATGGTCTATTGGCATCATTACTTTATGAAACATTGCGCAAAAGCTAAACTAGCGAGTTAGACTTCTAAGAACACTAAATAGAGTACAACCGCCACTTTGATGCTTTGAAATTGCTCAACTCTCTCCAGAGATGACGTTTTGATGTTTTTATGCAATTTGAAATGTAACATGGTCTTTTAGCATCATTACCTTATGAAATATTGCACGAAAGCTAAACTAGCGTGTTAGACTTCCAAGAACACTAAATAGAGTGCAACGGTCCTCTATGATGCTTTGGAATTGCTCAACTATCTCCATGGAAGAGCTTTTGACATTTTTTTGCAATTTGAAATGTAACATGGTCTATTGGCATCATTACCTTATGAAAGATTGCACGAAAGCTAAACTAGCATGTTAGACTTCTAAGAACACTAAATAGATTACAGCGGTCCACTTTGATGCTTTGGAATTGCTCAACTCTCCCAATAGACATGTTTTGGCATTTTTGTGCAATTTGAAATGTAACAAGGTCTATTGGCATCATTACCTTATGACACATGACACGAAAGCTAAACTTGCGCGTTAGACTTCTAAGAAAACTAAATAGAGTACAGCGGTCCACTTTGATTATTTGGAATTGCTAAACTCTCTCCATGGACGAGCTTTTGACATTTTGTGCAATTTGAAATGTAACATTGTCTATTGCCATCATTGCCTTATGAAACGTGGCACGAAAGCTAAACCAGCATGCTAGAATGCTTAGAACACTAAATAGAGTACAGCGGTCCACTTTGATGCTTTGGAATTGCTCAACTCTCTCCATGGACGAGGTTTTGGTGTTTTATTGCAATTTGAAATGTAACATGGTATATTAGGATCGTTACCTTATGAAGCGTTGCATGAAAGCTAAACTAGCCTGTTAGACTGCTTAGAACACTAAATGGAGCACAGCGGTCCACTTTGACGCTTTGGAATTCCTCAACTCTCTCCATAGACTAGCTTTTGACCTTTTTGTGCAATTTGAAATGTAACATGGTCTATTGGCATCATTAACTTATGAAACATTGTACGAAAGCTAAACTAGCGTGTTAGACTTCTAAGAACACTAAATAGAGTACAGTGGTCCACTTTGATGCTTTGGAATTGCTAAACTCTCTCCATGGATGAGCTTTTGACGTTTTGTGCAATTTGAAACGTAACATTGTCTATTGCCATCGTTGCCTTATGAAACGTGGCACGAAAGCTAAAATAACATGTTAGACTGCTTAGAACATTAAATAGAGTACAATGGTCTACTTTGATGCTTTGGAATTGCTCAAGTCTCTCCATAGACTAGCTTTCGACGTTTTTTTGTAATTTGAAATGTAACATGGTCTATTGTCATCATTACCTTATGAAACATTGCACGAAAGCTAAACCAGTGTGTTAGACTTCTAAGAACACTAAATAGAGCACGGCGGTCCACTTTGACGCTTTGGAATTGCTCAACTCTCTCCATAGACTAGCTTTTGATGTTTTTTTGCAATTTGAAATGTAACCTGGTCTACTGGCATCATTACCTTATGAAACATTGTACGAAAGCTAAACTAGCATGCTAGACTTCTATGAACACTAAATAGAGTACAGCGGTCCACTTTGATGCTTTGGAATTGCTTAACTCTCTCCATGGACAAGCTTTTGACGTTTTGTGCAATTTGAAACGTAACATTGTCTATTGCCATCATTGCCTTATGAAACATGGCACGAAAGCTAAACTAGCCTGTTAGAATGCTTAGGACACTAAAGAGAGTACAGCGGTCCACATTGATTCTTTGGAATTGCTCGACTCTCTCCATAGACGAGGTTTTGATGTTTTTATGCAATTTGAAATGTAACATGGTCTATTGGCGTCATTACCTTATGAAACGTTGCACGAAAGCTAAACTGACATGTTAGACTGCTTAGAACAGTAAATAGAGTACAACGGTCCACTTTGATGCTTTGCAATTGCTCAAATCTCTCCATAGACTAGCTTTTGATGTTTTTGTGCAATTTGAAATGTAACATGGTCTATTGGGATCATTACCTTATGAAACATTACACGAAAGCTAAACTAGCGTATTCGACTTCTAAGAACACTAAATAGAATGCAACGGTCCACTCTGATGCTTTGGAATTGCTTAACTCTCTCCATAGATGAGCTTTTGACGTTTTTTTGGAATTTGAAATGTAACATGGTCTATTGGCATCATTACTTTATGAAACATTGCGCAAAAGCTAAACTAGCGAGTTAGACTTCTAAGAACACAAAATAGAGTACAACCGCCACTTTGATGCTTTGAAATTGCTCAACTCTCTCCAGAGATGACGTTTTGATGTTTTTATGCAATTTGAAATGTAACATGGTCTTTTAGCATCATTACCTTATGAAATATTGCACGAAAGCTAAACTAGCGTGTTAGACTTCCAAGAACACTAAATAGAGTGCAACGGTCCTCTATGATGCTTTGGAATTGCTCAACTATCTCCATGGAAGAGCTTTTGACATTTTTTTGCAATTTGAAATGTAACATGGTCTATTGGCATCATTACCTTATGAAAGATTGCACGAAAGCTAAACTAGCATGTTAGACTTCTAAGAACACTAAATAGATTACAGCGGTCCACTTTGATGCTTTGGAATTGCTCAACTCTCCCAATAGACATGTTTTGGCGTTTTTGTGCAATTTGAAATGTAACAAGGTCTATTGGCATCATTACCTTATGACACATGACACGAAAGCTAAACTTGCGCGTTAGACTTCTAAGAAAACTAAATAGAGTACAGCGGTCCACTTTGATTATTTGGAATTGCCAAACTCTCTCCATGGACGAGCTTTTGACATTTTGTGCAATTTGAAATGTAACATTGTCTATTGCCATCATTGCCTTATGAAACGTGGCACGAAAGCTAAACTAGCATGCTAGAATGCTTAGAACACTAAATAGAGTACAGCGGTCCACTTTGATGCTTTGGAATTGCTCAACTCTCTCCATGGACGAGGTTTTGGTGTTTTATTGCAATTTGAAATGTAACATGGTATATTAGGATCGTTACCTTATGAAGCGTTGCATGAAAGCTAAACTAGCCTGTTAGACTGCTTAGAACACTAAATGGAGCACAGCGGTCCACTTTGACGCTTTGGAATTGCTCAACTCTCTCCATAGACTAGCTTTTGACCTTTTTGTGCAATTTGAAATGTAACATGGTCTATTGGCATCATTAACTTATGAAACATTGTACGAAAGCTAAACTAGCGTGTTAGACTTCTAAGAACACTAAATAGAGTACAGTGGTCCACTTTGATGCTTTGGAATTGCTAAACTCTCTCCATGGATGAGCTTTTGACGTTTTGTGCAATTTGAAACGTAACATTGTCTATTGCCATCGTTGCCTTATGAAACGTGGCACGAAAGCTAAACTAACATGTTAGACTGCTTAGAACATTAAATAGAGTACAACGGTCTACTTTGATGCTTTGGAATTGCTCAAGTCTCTCCATAGACTAGCTTTCGACGTTTTTTTGTAATTTGAAATGTAACATGGTCTATTGTCATCATTACCTTATGAAACATTGCACGAAAGCTAAACCAGTGTGTTAGACTTCTAAGAACACTAAATAGAGCACGGCGGTCCACTTTGACGCTTTGGAATTGCTCAACTCTCTCCATAGACTAGCTTTTGACGTTTTTTTGCAATTTGAAATGTAACCTGGTCTATTGGCATCATTACCTTATGAAACATTGTACGAAAGCTAAACTAGCATGCTAGACTTCTATGAACACTAAATAGAGTACAGCGGTCTACTTTGATGCTTTGGAATTGCTTAACTCTCTCCATGGACAAGCTTTTGACGTTTTGTGCAATTTGAAACGTAACATTGTCTATTGCCATCATTGCCTTATGAAACATGGCACGAAAGCTAAACTAGCCTGTTAGAATGCTTAGGACACTAAAGAGAGTACAGCGGTCCACATTGATTCTTTGGAATTGCTCGACTCTCTCCATAGACGAGGTTTTGATGTTTTTATGCAATTTGAAATGTAACATGGTCTATTGGCGTCATTACCTTATGAAACGTTGCACGAAAGCTAAACTGACATGTTAGACTGCTTAGAACAGTAAATAGAGTACAACGGTCCACTTTGATGCTTTGCAATTGCTCAAATCTCTCCATAGACTAGCTTTTGATGTTTTTGTGCAATTTGAAATGTAACATGGCCTATTGGGATCATTACCTTATGAAATATTACACGAAAGCTAAACTAGCGTGTTCGACTTCTAAGAACACTAAATAGAGTGCAACGGTCCACTCTGATGCTTTGGAATTGCTTAACTCTCTCCATAGATGAGCTTTTGACGTTTTTTTGTAATTTGAAATGTAACATGGTCTATTGGCATCATTACTTTATGAAACATTGCGCAAAAGCTAAACTAGCGTGTTAGACTTCTAAGAACACTAAATAGAGTACAGCGCTCCACTTTGATGCTTTGAAATTGCTCAACTCTCTCCAGAGATGAGGTTTTGATGTTTTTATGCAATTTGAAATGTAACATGGTCTATTAGCATCATTACCTTATGAAACATTGCACGAAAGCTAAACTAGCGTGTTAGACTTCCAAGAACACTCAATAGAGTGCAACGGTCCTCTATGATGGTTTGGAATTGCTCAACTATCTCCATAGAAGAGCTTTTGACATTTTTTTGCAATTTGAAATGTAACATGGTCTATTGGCATCATTACCTTATGAAAGATTGCACGAAAGCTAAACTAGCATGTTAGACTTCTAAGAACACTAAATAGAATACAACGGTCCACTTTGATGCTTTGGAATTGCTCAACTCTCTCCATAGACATGTTTTGGCGTTTTTGTGCAATTTGAAATGTAACAAGGTCTATTGGCATCATTACCTTATGACACATGACACGAAAGCTAAACTTGCGTGTTAGACATCTAAGAACACTAAATAGAGTACAGCGGTCCACTTTGATGATTTAGAATTGCAAAACTCTCTCCATGGATGAGCTTTTGACATTTTGTGCAATTTGAAATGCAACATTGTCTATTGCCAACATTGCCTTATGAAACGTGGCACGAAAGCTAAACTAGCATGCTAGAATGCTTAGAACACTAAATAGAGTACAGCGGTCCACTTTGATGCTTTGGAATTGCTCAAGTCTCTCCATAGACTAGCTTTCGACGTTTTTTTGCAATTTGAAATGTAACATGGTCTATTGTCATCATTACCTTATGAAACATTGCACGAAAGCTAAACTAGTGTGTTAGACATCTAAGAACAATAAATAGAGCACGGCGGTCCACTTTGACGCTTTAGAATTGCTCAACTCTTTCCATAGACTAGCTTTTGATGTTTTTGTGCAATTTGAAATGTAACCTGGCCTATTGGCATCATTACCTTATGAAACATTGTATGAAAGCTAAACTAGCATGTTAGACTTCTATGAACACTAAATAGAGTACAGCGGTCCACTTTGATGCTTTGGAATTGCTTAACTCTCTCCGTGGATGAGGTTTTGATGTTTTGTGCAATTTGAAACGTAACATTGTCTATTGCCATCATTGCCTTATGAAACGTGGCACGAAAGCTAAACTAGCCTGTTAGAATGCTTAGGACACTAAAGAGAGTACAGCGGTTCACATTGATGCTTTCGAATTGCTCGACTCTCTCCATAGACGAGGTTTTGATGTTTTTATGCAATTTAAAATGTAACATGGTCCATTGGCATCATTACCTTATGAAACGTTGCACGAAAGCTAAACTAACATGTTAGACTGCTTAGAACATTAAATAGAGTACAACGGTCCACTTTGATGCTTTGGAATTGCTCAACTCTCTCCATAGACTAGCTTTTGACGTTTTTGTGCAATTTGAAATGTAACATGGTCTATTGGGATCATTAACTTATGAAACATTACACGAAAGCTAAACTAGCGTGTTCGACTTCTAAGAACACTAAATAGAGTGCAACGGTCTACTCTGATGCTTTGGAATTGCTTAACTCTCTCCATAGATGAGCTTTTGACGGTTTTTTGCAATTTGAAATGTAACATGGTCTATTGGCATCATAACTTTATGAAACATTGCGCAAAAGCTAAACTAGCGTGTTGGACTTCTAAGAACACTAAATAGAGTACAGCGCCTCACTTTGATGCTTTGAAATTGCTCAGCTCTCTCCAGAGATGAGGTTTTGATGTTTTTATGCAATTTCAAATGTAACATGGTCTATTAGCATCATTACCTTATGAAACATTGCACGAAAGCTAAACTAGCGTGTTAGACTTCCAAGAACACTAAATAGAGTGCAACGGTCTTCTATGATGCTTTGAAATTGCTCAACTATCTCCATAGAAGAGCTTTTGACATTTTTTTGCAATTTGAAATGTAACATGGTCTATTGGCATCATTACCTTATGAAAGATTGCACGAAAGCTAAACTAACATGTTAGACTTCTAAGAACACTAAATAGAGTACAGCGGTCCACTTTGATGATTTGGAATTGCTAAACTCTCTCCATGGACGAGCTTTTGACATTTTGTGCAATTTGAAATGTAACATTGTCTATTGCCATCATTGCCTTATGAAACGTGGCACGAAAGCTAAACTAGCATGCTAGAATGCTTAGAACACTAAATAGAGTACAGCGGTCCACTTTGATGCTTTGGAATTGCTCAAGTCTCTCCATAAACGAGGTTTTGGTGTTTTAATGCAATTTGAAATGTAACATGGTCTATTAGGATCGTTACCTTATGAAGCGTTGCATGAAAGCTAAACTAGCCTGTTAGACTGCTTTGAACACTAAATAGAGCACAGCGGTCCACTTTGACGCTTTGGAATTGCTCAACTCTCTCCATGGACTAGCTTTTGATGTTTTTGTGCAATTTAAAATGTAACATGGTCTGTTGGCATCATTCACTTATGAAACATTGTACGAAAGCTAAACTAGCATGTTAGACTTCTATGAACACTAAATAGAGTACAGCGGTCCACTTTGATGCTTTGAAATTGCTTAACTCTCTCCGTGGATGAGGTTTTGATGTTTTGTGCAATTTGAAACGTAACATTGTCTATTGCCATCATTGCCTTATGAAACGTGGCACGAAAGCTAAACTAGCCTGTTAGAATGCTTAGGACACTAAAGAGAGTACAGCGGTCCACATTGATGCTTTGGAATTGCTCGACTCTCTCCATAGACGAGGTTTTGATGTTTTTATGCAATTTAAAATGTAACATGGTCCATTGGCATCATTACCTTATGAAACGTTGCACGAAAGCTAAACTAACATGTTAGACTGCTTAGAACATTAAATAGAGTACAACGGTCCACTTTGATGCTTTGGAATTGCTCAAGTCTCTCCATAGACTAGCTTTCGACGTTTTTTTATAATTTGAAATGTAACATGGTCTATTGTAATTGTTACCTTATGAAACATTGCACGAAAGCTAAACTAGTGTGTTAGACTTCTAAGAACACTAAATAGAGCACGGCGGTCCACTTTGACGCTTTGGAATTGCTCAACTCTCTCCATAGACTAGCTTTTGATGTTTTTGTGCAATTTGAAATGTAACCTGGTCTATTGGCATCATTACCTTATTAAACATTGTACGAAAGCTAAACTAGCATGTTAGACTTCTATGAACACTAAATAGAGTACAGCGGTCCACTTTGATGCTTTGGAATTGCTTAACTCTCTCCATGGACGAGCTTTTGACGTTTTGTGCAATTTGAAACGTAACATTGTCTATTGCCATCATTGCCTTATGAAACGTGGCACGAAAGCTAAACTAGCCTGTTAGAATGCTTAGGACACTAAAGATAGTACAAAGGTCCACATTGATGCCTTGGAATTGCTCGACTCTCTCCATAGACGAGGTTTTGATGTTTTTATGCAATTTGAAATGTAACATGGTCTATTGGCATCATTCCCTTATGAAACATTGCACGGAAGCTAAACTAACATGTTAGACTGCTTAGAACATTAAATAGAGTACAACGGTCTACTTTGATGCTTTGGAATTGCTCAACTCTCTCCATAGACTAGCCTTTGACCTTTTTGTGCAATTTGAAATGTAACATGGTCTATTGGGATCATTACCTTATGAAACATTACACGAAAGCTAAACTAGCGTCTTTGACTTCTAAGAACACTAAATGGAGTGCAACGGTCCACTCTGATGCTTTGGAATTGCTTAACTCTCTCCATAGATGAGCTTTTGACGATTTTTTGCAATTTGAAATGTAACATGGTCTATTGGCATCATTACTTTATGAAACATTGCGCAAAAGCTAAATTAGCGTGTTAGACTTCTAAGAACACTAAATAGAGTACAACGCTCCACTTTGATGCTTTGAAATTGGTCAACTCTCGCCAGAGATGAGGTTTTGATGTTTTTATGCAATTTGAAATGTAACATTGTCTATTGGCATCATTGCCTTATGAAACATTGCACGAAAGCTAACTAGCGTGTTAGACTTCCAAGAACACTAAATAGAGTGCAAGGGTCCTCTATGATGCTTTGGAATTGCTTAACTATCTCCATAGAAGAGCTTTTGACATTTTTTTGCAATTTGAAATGTAACATGGTCTATTGGCATCATTACCTTATGAAAGATTGCACGAAAGCTAAACTAACATGTTAGACTTCTAAGAACACTAAATAGAGTACAGCGGTCCACTTTGATGCTTTGGAATTGCTCAACTCTCTCCATAGACATGTTTTGGCGTTTTTGTGCAATTTGAAATGTAACAAGGTGTATTGGCATCATTACCTTATGACACATGACACGAAAGCTAAACTTGCGTGTTAGACTTCTAAGAACACTGAATAGAGTATAGCGGTCCACTTTGATGATTTGGAATTGCTAAACTCTCTCCATGGACGAGGTTTTGACATTTTGCGCAATTTGAAATGTAACATTGTCTATTGCCATCATTGCCTTATGAAACGTGGCACGAAAGCTAAACTAGCATGCTAGAATGCGTAGAACACTAAATAGAGTACAGCGGTCCACTTGATGCTTTGGAATTGCTCAAGTCTCTCCATAGACGAGGTTTTGGTGTTTTAATGCAATTTGAAATGTAACATGGTCTATTACGATCGTTACCTTATGAAGCGTTGCATGAAAGCTAAACTAGCCTGTTAGACTGCTTTGAACACTAAATAGAGCACAGCGGTCCACTTTGACGCTTTGGAATTGCTCAACTCTCTCCATAGACTAGCTTTTGACGTTTTTGTGCAATTTGAAATGTAACATGGTCTATTGGCATCATTAACTTATGGAACATTGTACGAAAGCTAAACTAGCGTGTTAGACTTCTAAGAACACTAAATAGAGTACAGCGGTCCACTTTGATGCTTTGGAATTGCTAAACTCTCTCCATGGATGAGCTTTTGACGTTTTGTGCAATTTGAAACGTAACATTGTCTATTCCCATCGTTGCCTTATGAAACGTGGCACGAAAGCTAAACTAACATGTTAGACTGCTTAGAACATTAAATAGAGTACAACGGTCCACTTTGATGCTTTGGAATTGCTCAAGTCTCTCCATAGACTAGCTTTTGACGTTTTTGTGCAATTTGAAATGTAACATGGTCTATTGGGATCATTACCTTATGAAACATTACACGAAAGCTAAACTAGCGTGTTCTACTTCTAAGAACACTAAATAGAGTGCAACGGTCCACTCTGATGCTTTGGAATTGCTTAACTCTCTCCATAGATGAGCTTTTGACGTTTTTTTGCAATTTGAAATGTAACATGGTCTATTGGCATCATTACTTTATGAAACATTGTGCAAAAGCTAAATTAGCATGTTAGACTTCTAAGAACACTAAATAGAGTACAACGCTCCACTTTGATGCTTTGAAATTGCTCAACTCTCTC